>NC_067195.1:718542-1003542 GCF_000699445.3 Schistosoma haematobium
GTAGTAGTAGTAGTAGTAGTATTAGGAATAACAGAGGTATTATTGATTGTTGTGAACAACATCGTAGAATTCTGTAAATGCTGAAAAAGATGAGAAACGATTCGAAATTACATATATATATGGTTAGAAAATATATTGGTAAACAGTTATATTAATGAATATATATGTATGTATGATACATACACTGAAAGATATCTATAATTGCAGCCGGTTGATATGGCGCTGTACTATCTCGTGGTGTATTTGCAACGTTGAGTGCTTCCCGTGATATGCGGACCCTCATCAACCAGTATCATTAGTTAGAGAAGTTACTATTGAGTCAAAATTGACTGTCTGTAGGAACGAAATATTTGCATTGATAAGTAATCAATTTAATGTTTACCTAATCTTTCAAGTTGATCTAGTCCCACTAATCAAGCTACAATATTCCCATTAGTTTGATTCACTAGAAAATATGTGTACAGTACCGATGTGATAAACATTTAGTTTTACTTAAAACTACTAATGATAAAAAATGTTGCAGTCAAACATTAACTGACATTACTTTACGTGGTAAGGTTACCAAAAATGAAGACTATATTATTATAATTATCTATAATGTACAAATCTATCTTGCACCAACTTATTTCATCACTACTAGCTAGTGATTTTCATTCGAACTGCAAAGATTCATCTTGTAGCCAGTCATTAGGATTGACTGAGTTGGTTTGATCTGGTTTACTACACAACGAAATGGATTTCAACTTGAAGATGCCACAAGTATTCGGAGTTTGACAACGCTTTAACCAGTAACACCTAATATGAATCGTACCCATCAAGTGAAATCAAAAGACAGAAGCGAGGAGGTTCGAAGATATATTTGGTAGGCTATCAATATATCGAGAATCGTCTGATCTAATCTGGCTAGCGATTGCAGGGGTTGTTGAGCACGGCGTTCCCACTCGTGATCTGGTGCGGATACATGACCGAGCTCCTTCAGTTAGGTGAGTCCATTAAAACTAATGTGGTCAGCATCCAATGTCGAAAACTTACAAAGCTATTTATTTTGGGGATTTATTTACCGCTACAAACTCAATAACTTAAAGTTAACAACAGTTTGAACGCAACCTGAAGGTCATGGGTTCGATTCCTGATAGGACTGTAGATGTGTACTATTAAAAACATATGTACTAGGATAAAACAGCTGTTAACTTTTTCCTAGTTTTCAATGATCGTATAGGAAATGTTATTTCGTGATACAAACTAACTTTTACTACTTAATTCACTAATAATCTGTAGATTGAAGAAGTATGTCGTCGTATAAATATTAAAGTGTGACTGCATGTATGTTTACATATAGATATATATATATATCAAGTACTTTCACAAATTTGCACATCATTATCCATGATCATCTGTGTATAGATAACATTAAAAAGGTGATAGGGACAAATTTGGATCCGATTTTTGTATGTATACTTCTACTAAGTTATTTGTTAGCAATATAAATAAACATGATAATTGGCCTCCATATTCATAATTTATGTTACAAAACTGAACAGTGTACAACATTTTTTTATTCTACTATTTCTTAATTAGAACTTATTAGTAGCCTTTAAAAATAAAAGTGGAATTTTTGTATGAAACTGGATTTCATGTTCATTATCATTCATTATCTAGACATATAAACAATTATGAAGCGATTAGAGTTCTTCATGGGATTCGAAAATGCATCTACCAATGGTATGAAGTGATCAATCCATTCAAAACTGTTTCGTTTGAAACATGGCTATTTGTTTAAACTTGTAGGACATCGATTTCTCAGGCATGGGTTTATTATCATAAGTTTTCTTACTTTACGTTACACTTAATCAACTAAGAGTCTGTCTATCGAGCGTACTTACACCTTATCATAGAATGCTTGTAACCTATCATTGATCAATTTAATGAAAATCTCGAAAAAGAAAACACAATAATTCACTTGGTATTGTTTGGCTTGTATCTTCCCATTGAAGTTTAAGACTGCAATTGATCAGTCTGTTATTGGCAGAACGAAACGCGCGTCAAACTGGATTCCACTGCTAGCCACTATCCATCATTGTTTACAAAAAGCTTGTGAATTAACGCAATATCGAGGCATACACACAGTATACACATATGCCAATAACAGACTGATCAATTGCAATCTTAAACCTCAATGGGAAGATACAAGCCAAACAATACCAAATGAATTTAAATTCACCCCATTGTACAAGCAGGTGGCTATCAGGACACAATGGCTGAGTGGGTAACGCGATGGCGTTTGAAGCGAATGGTGCTGGGTTCGAGTCCCAGAGTGAACGTCAACTCATGCAGGTACATTCAGCTGACGAGTCCCAGATAGAACGAGACGCGTGTCCTGGATTCCACTGCTAGCCACTATCCATCATTGCTTACAAAAATCCCATATAACTTATTCTAGCTTCTGGATAGTCCAGTTTATCCATTCTTCTTGAGTCACGTTTTGACCTTGTTAAATATTCACTTATCAACCCTGACTGTTTTTATATGAGCGTATGTATGTGTACTTCTTATCCTACTCATCACATTTCTGTAGCTTATTTTTGTGTGACTATAAATATTGACTAACGCTTGATTAAATCGAGTTGACTCATCTGCCACCTCAACCACACGCCATTCTTGCTTCGCTCCATTCCCTACGTTTTTCTGATTGTCGTTTCCGATCAACGATTGTAAAAAAGATATGCATTCGAAATCCATTCTCATATTTTCAAGACATTTAATTCTGTTATTCACTAACACGATCTAAGTTGATAATTATATACGAGGATTGACGATATGTATATTTCAATAACATTCGTACGATCTAACTGGTGTCAGATCCCGCGCCACTGAAATCTCAAAGAATTACAAATATCCTTGCATACTCTCAGAATCATATGAAATCCACTCAACGTGTGATATCTGCTTTGGATACAATCTGTATCAGAAGTAAAAAAACAGTTCTTGCGACTAAGCTTTTATACCATTTTAGGTTGACTGTACAGATAAACAACAGGCGCATGTTTACTAATTTTAAGCGTTCTAAGAACTGAATACGGATAAATTTCACGAAGTTCTACATAAGATTGAAGTTAAACATCATCATGTTTTTAATTCCGCGCAAAAATCTAAAAGTGAACATGTTCAATGTGACCGGTTCGGTGCTATAGTGTGTCCTACCAAGAATGCCTATACACTTAAGAAATAAGTGTATTCAAGAGTTACTGAACCAAACGCTGATTCGTTTAAACACTTTGTATGATCAAGAATAGTAATGATGATCTATTTTATTAAGTTCTGGGATGTACCAAAAGAGTAAACAAATACTTCATTTCGTATAATCTTTGATTATAAGAATTCCAAACCGGAAGAGAGTAGGCCCCCAAATTTCCTGGTACGGCTCAGAGTGGAGGGAGTCCGCTCTCCCTCTCCAAACGCTCTAACACGGCCACGCGTATATAGACCCTCTGTCAGGGAAGTCCTACTAACTGCCTTCTCGTGTCGGGGGTGTTATTTACGAAATTGAGAGGACGAAAAGCAAATGTCCGGCGCTTTAACCTGGTTGGTGGACATGGAGAGTCCACCTATGGGAGTTGAAAAACCCTGATTCCAGACCAATGGTGCACATGGGCTCCAGTATCCTGAAGGAACAAATGGTGTATGAACTTAGTGTTGGTCACTGGCTTTCATGGGACTGCATCTTCGTACGATACTCCACTACCTTGTGGATCCGACTTTCAGGTCGAGGGCTCGGGAAGTGGCCCCCTAAGAAAACCACCTGTTTCGGTTTGTACACCCGGACAGTATCACAGCCCTCACACATATCAATTGAGATATATGTGGCGCATATGTATTTGGTGTCTCATTGTACCAATATCTATGTGTTAAAATAAAATAAGAGAGGAGAACAAAATTTATTGATAAAATCAATTAAGTAGACCATTTTGATTGATAGACTTGATTGTCTGCTACTAAATTTCATGCTTCAAACTCGCTCAGATTACTCTGGTTTGAGTAACTGGGTACTGTTTTTAATCATTACACACAAGTATGGATTAAATGAGAATGAACAAACGTGTACTAGATCAGCGAGCTGTACTTAACGCAAGATTTAGATGCTTAACGTATGACGAATACCAAAGGTTGAACATGTGAACTCATAAAATCAGTAGAGAATTTTTAAACAACCTTAACATTCATATACACTATCAACAGACTATTCTCATATACATACTACACACTCAGATTAGAATCATACATCGAACACAAGTTTACAAATTTAAAATAAGTTAAAACGACCTGCATGTGTAAAAATTCATGCATGAAGCTGCTAACCTGTTGAGCAAACCATCAAATACTATAAACTAACGGAATAAATAAAAAAGACAGTAATTAAAGTAAATATCATATATTTCTAACCTTTATGTAGTGAACAGTGTGATTCCAGCAACAGCATATCCAAACAAAATTTAACAACAATAAATAGTAAAAGCTTACACCAGAGTTTGGTGTATTTCGTTTGCGTTCATAATGCATAACAATGATAAATGATACCTAAAATATGTTTTCAATGAAAATAGTTGACATCTTATCATATGAAATACTAGAAAGTTTAATTGCTTAAATTTCAGTAAAATACATTAATGGTCAATATAATAATAATCGCTTTATAAAACTTTTGAGTTCAAGTTCGAAAATGATCAAGTTTTTCACTTGAATGTTACCGACTAAAGGTATCCCAATTCTTGTTTATTTCTAAGTTTTAATGTCTATTACGCTTATAAAAGTACCTAGTAATGATTTTTAGAATCTATAAATTATTCTATCACATGAAATCAAGTAATAATCTGGGTTCAACATGAATTAAAAATATGAAAGATGGATGTTAAAGTATAGGTTAACACTATACAATTATCAAGTTAGCCAGATAAGAGAAGTATAACTAGTTGATAAACTCCAATTCGTCAGCTAAAACGTAGGACCAGGTACATATATGCATCAGTCAAAGTTGCAATACCTTATTAACACAAGATGAACACCGGATTCATAAAAGTAGTTAATTCAGAGGTGGTAATATATGAAAGAAAGATTGCTACCTTGACGAAGTGGTCGGGCTTGCCTATCGTGATGAAGCAACCGAGCTATACTGACTGGAATAACTGTTCCTCAAGGTTCTACCATGTCAGACAGGTCGGTTGAAGAGCGGTAAGACTAAAAGCAACAAACCCAAGGTCCGAAGGCGAAGTCGTACTGCTGACTGTACAGAGGTGTGACAGCGATAAGGTGTTCCCCTCAGACAACCAGCATAACAGCGATGCTGCCTTCCCACAAGGAAGGGTGGGGTTAGAAAAAGTCGACCCTATAAATGCACACCTTGCATTATCTCACAGATATGTCTCCGGCGGTATGGTCTCAACAAGTACGGAGCTAACACAAAAATTACTCATAAAAAGGTCGTGTGTGGCTGACCTCAAGCAGTTGTCCCTTGGGTACTGCGGTTACGTTCTCGGGTCACTAAGACCACCTCTAATCCAATTTCCTTTTCAGGTACCTCCAGAAGAGATAACCGCCCTCATACTTCTAACAGCACTCAAGACCACTGTTAAACTCCAAGTACATGTTTAAAAACATTTTTTACAAGCTGAATATTATGTAACAATATGTTACGAATGTAATGAGTACTGCATCAAGCACAGCAAACTAGATTTTTAAAATCCATTTACACAAACTGTTATTTCAAAAATTATGGATTAAGTGTATCTGATTTGAAACGAATGATCAGGATAAGTTTGTTCCTTAATTTGAAACCAGTAAATAATGTCATCACAAAAAGACTATCATTACATAATTTTAAAAAGGTAAAGTTCAAAGTAGAAATTAATGGCAAACACTTTTACCAATGTGGTCAATGATTTGATCCCTAACATTCTATCTTTTCGGAACTGAGTTTTGAGTTATAAATTCGCTGTCCGTATTTTTTTTCTAATAAGTATTAATTGTTTAGTCTTGAATACAGTTAATCTGCTAGACTTAATTAAATCCTATCCGACAGAAAGTAAATAACATTACGTAATTCCATTGTGCTTAGTATAGAAGTTGTAGTGTTAGTAAATAAAGAGACGCCATAGAAATAGGTTATTTCTCACAAACTGAGTGCATACCTTACCAACAATACAATTTTTCACATGTTGGCATCTGGATAATATGCCACATGGTGTATTATTATTCTTGAAAACACAACTTGCTGATTTAACCTTACTTGAAACAAGATCATTCTTAAGTCAAGTGTGAGCAATCACATAAACCCGAAAAAATGCTATAGTCTTGTGAATATACACACATATTCTTTACAATGATTACCATTTAGAGATATAAACTAGTTGCCAAAGAGTAACAAATATCACGATAACCAGTTTTGGAACTCAACATAATTGAACCAATCAAGTCTACAATCGAACTACAACATAAGCCAATTCAGCCACAATGATCGATATTTGGTGATAAATGATAGGTTTTACAAGATTATATGTTTTCAAGATCAGCAACCATACCATCGAGACTGGTGCTCCACATTTTGGCAGACTTTAGAAGATTGATAAACGTGTACAGCTTATATTCATCCAGTATTTTAGCCCAAAGATAGTAAAGAAACGTTCATATATCAGCAATAGAAGTCTCACAATATAATTTCACGAATACTTGTTTATCAAAGGATCGTTTTACAATTAATTGGAGAAAATTATGATGCCCACTTCTAAACGTTTACGAAGATTTTGATTGTTATCCACTCAGAAAGTAATTGAAAATAATTAAACCCTGCTGGCAGCTTTCAAAGTTATGCAGTCTGTTCACAGATTTGCATTTCTTTACGTAGGTTCAAGTTGGCTTGATGTTTACTTCATCTTCAAAAGCTAACAGAATAAGTATCTATGTGTTAGGATAATTACTCGTTTTCAGGAATTCACTAATTACATGGTAAACTTGGGTAGTTCTCCGCGTTTTTGATGATGATTTATGATTTATACAGGCTGATCATAAATTTTTATTAAATATAGGTCTTTTCGTAATTCGTAAACATCCTGCTTAATACTTATGCAAATTTCGGTCATTTAAAACCGCTTTTCTGTTAAAATTCAACCGCTGTTTGCTACATCGATGACAGTTTTTCTTTCAGGTGAAACACGGAGCACCCATTATGTCTAGATAGAAGCATATTAATATCCTTGTAAACCATCCGAACTATTAATATGTAAAATTTTGATCTAACACCATGGAGTACGGGAGTTAATTCTCACCTATTACTTAAAAACTTGAGAATATGGCCCTTTAATATCCTATCATATTAAACAATCACTAACTAAAATTCTGCTTGACACAAATTCTTACTTTTATACTTAACTCTCAAGTGATTTATGTGATTAGAAAGTCCTATTGTAGGAAATACCTAGAAGTTGATGAGGCTTGATGAGGCATTCTGATTAGTTAATTAAAGCTGCTGATTCTGAGGAAATCAATTAACCTGAAAATTGTTCTTAAAGGTTACGTTTCAAGAACAGAATTAAAGATTGTTGGTGAAATAGCTTCACAAATCAACAATATTAATATTAAAGATCATCATATGGATTGAAGCTCCCTCAGTGCCCAGAAGTCTGATATATTGGTGTTTGCTTAACCAGTCGTTAGAATTAGATAGACAACGACAATGATGTTTTTAGGGATTTATGCAAGAAATCAACTTCGAGAAATGGGATAAAATGAAATAGTCTATCTAACCTTTCTATCTTACAAATGACATCAAGAAACCATAGACATGACTAGTATCATATCTGTTTGTGGTGAAGTATTTATTTATCTTAAAGCCCCGAGGAATAAACTTTGAGAGGTAAGCAGCAAGTAATCGGAAACTTTCTTTGTCCTACATCCCAGTTATACATGAAACACAATATGGTATGTAACAAGAGAAATAAAACGACATTTTTTCAGTAACAATAAGCAACTGATTAAAACTGCTTTCGATAAAATGAAATTGTTTCGGTGTAAATACGGACAAACTCTGTGTTGACACTTTATTACATTAATGATGATGCACAAAAAAATACCACCCATTCATGTTCATGCAAAATTATGGTTAAAAAGAATTATGATCAAGTGCATTAACTGAACATAATATTTTGCACCACATAATAAAACTAATTGATACACTCACGAGAGAAAGTGATATTAATCCAGGTCGAACAAACGAATATAAACCGAACTCTCGCATTTCCAAAACGACATACAGGATCCAAACGGCATTAAGAAGAAAAGAAATGCAAACGAGACCCTAAGAAAAGTTAGGAAATTAAGCCAAACTTCCTTACCGATTTGCTCAAATACAAGCACGAAATCAAACGGCTGTGACTTGACTTTGAAGCTATTAGAATAACAGTATAAGGCAATAGTCCCAAAAGTGTGAAAATAACAAGGAGAAAGGGGAATAGAATTTCGCTCCCACAATCCGGAATCAAAAGTATATATTGATTCCATTGATATACCCACTCATTCTAAAACATCTGTAATCTTCAAAAATCTAACCTACTCTACCACTGTATCGACAAACATAGTCAATAAGAGAACTCATCTCGAAAACATGCAATTGAAACGATTCTCACAAAGGTTACATGCACTCATTAACTAACTGATATATCCAAACAACACATCATAATCGCTCTTCAAATTTTTGAAAGTAGACATAAAATACCTTTGTTAAACTACTTCAGCAACATTCTACTGATTCCTATCACATTTTTATTGTAGTATGAACCAAACAAATGGCTTAGACGGTTGTCGATAGAACAAAAAGAGCTTTGGCTTATCGTCACTCCGTGTTACATAGCAGCGATTTCCATTGCTTCCAGGCAGGTAACTAGGTATATCATAGAGAGAATAGATATCAGTCAATCAGATACAAATATTTCCTTCGTGGCATCGAGTTTTATCCAAAAGAACCGAGAAATTCCTTATACCACTATTCCCTGTAACATATTCTAAAAAATTAACTTTTCTGTAGTATGCCTCCGATTTCCGATTATTCGTTATATTATTCGTGCTAATTCTGAGTTAAATTGATCGATAAAGCTATGTCATTTGTAATAAAGCTGTAGTAGCAGTGAATTGTCACTGGGTTTACCCAGATTATCCATAAGTCAGGTCACTGAATAACAAACAGTTTGTCGATCCTCATTAAGGCAATAGACGGCTAACTCTCATTAATTACTTGCGCACCATGGATCGACCCATGTGGCAGTGGTGGCTCTCTGTTTCATGTACCCACTCCTACCAATATATTTTTGCAATTACATTGTTTGTGTTGTACGGTCATCGAAGGAGTCATCGTACCTGAATACAATGGAAGGATAGACCACATTAGGTGATGTGTGACATTGACGTTCAACCTAAGCAGGGCCTCTATGATCTACACAGATCATCTACCTTAGCTATCTACAGAACAAACAAAATATGTTTAATTAGTAGGTAAACCTCAAGCTTATCACTGTCCCTAGTATGAAACCGTCATTGAGGTGACTATGCATGGATTACAGGAACTAGATGTGATTTGTGGTGAACTGAAGCGGAGAAACAAACATTAACTGAAAGCAAGAAGGCTTAAGTGCGAACTGTTGTTTGCTATCTTACTAACGCCCGTTACCTCTCGTCGAGGAGCATAGTCCTCCAACCAGCATTCTCCATCCGACCCTGTCCTGGGCAATCATTTACAGTTCATTCCAGTTCCCGTTGATCCTTTTCATTTCTGCTTCCACTTCTCTATTTAGTATGTACTTTGGCCTACCTCTTTTCCGTTTCCCTTAAGGATTCCTAATTAACGCCTGTCTCGTAATGCAGTTTGATGATTTCCCGAATGTATGTCATATCCACTTCCAATGTCTTTTCCTGATTTCCTCTTCAGACGGAACCTGGTTTGTTCTTTACCTCAGAAGGCTGTTTTGAATGGTATCCAGTCAATAGATGTCAAGTATCTTGCGTTGACAACTATTTATAAATACTCGAACCTTCTTGATGATGGTTGTAGTAGTTCTCCACGTTTCAGCCCTGTATAGTAGAATTGTCATGACGTTCGTATTGAAGATTCCATATGTTCTTCAGTTTTAGAAATGTCCTTGCTTTGCCAATCCTCGCCTTTACGTCTGTATCAGATCCTCCACTTTCATTGGTGATGTTTTCCAGGTACATGAAAGATTCTACCTCTTCCGGAGTTTCTCCATGAATAATGATTGTATTGGTGTTCTCCGTGTTGTATTTAAGAATCTTGCTTTTCCCTTTGCGTATGTTGAAGCTCACTGATCCAAAGGCTGCTGCTACACTGTACTTCTCCTCAGATGTGGAGGTCTTTATAATCTAGTTCACCACCACAGGAAAGAGAAGTGTAATCCGTCGTATGAATTCCGGATAATATTGGCGATTTTTTCAGGTACACCACAGTGTCTAAGATGTTACCATAATGTTCTCCTATCCACACTGTCAAATACTTTCTCATAATCAGGGAAGCTAACTTATAATGACCGACTCTATTCGATTGATTGTTCAACGATGGTCCGCATCGTCACGAACTGGTCTGTTCAGGACCGACCCTTGCGAAATCTAGCCCGTTGAACCTCAAACTAGGCATCTACTGAATCTTTCAACCGGTTCAACGACACCCTGTTGAAAACCTTTCCTTGTACTGACAGTAGTGTGAAGCATCTATAGTTCTCACATTTGCTCAGATCTCCTTTCTTTTGTATCTTGATGCGGTTTTCTTCTTTCAGCCTGTCGGCACTCGCTCTTCCTCACAAATCTTCCCGAACAGAATGTGGAGCATGTTTGTAGTTACTTCCCATATGCCCCTCTGTTCTTGACTCTCAGTGATTAGCTTCCCTTCCTCTTCCTTGACCGATCTCTCTGGTTTACTATATTTTCCTATCACTTTCTTCGTTTTTTCATATAGTTGTCTGATATTTCCTTCTCTTGAAGCTTCTTCAGCTGTCTTTGTTAGATCTTTCACGTATTTCACCTTGTAAGATTTAATGCGATTCCAAACTTGCCTGTTTGCTTCTATGTACTCAGCTTGTGCTTGGAATTTCTCTGCTCGTGTTCGGCTGTTGTTAATTGCTGCCTTCTTGTTCTTTCTTTCTTTCATCTTGTTCAGAGATTCCATAAAGACCCATTCCTTATGGTGATGCTTCTTGGGGCCCCGAACAACCTGACACGTTGAAGTTAATGCTTCTTTGATATCTTTCCAGTTGTCCTCTTTGCTAGTTCCTTCTTTCAGTAGATCCTGTAAGGCTTGAAATCTGTTGTTGAGAGTTATCTAGAATTCGTTGAGTTTGTTAGTATCTCGAAGGAAGGCTTTATCGAACCCTTGTAATGCTGTTTCTCCAGTTTTCTGGTGCTTCTTTAGCTCCGGTTTCATCCTGACCACAACCAGGTGGTTATCTGAAGCTGTCAGCTCCTCTCCTGATTCTCACATCTTCCACCGTCCTTCTGAATGTTCTAGTGTTGCATACATGATCGATCTGGTTCTCTGCAGTGTGGTCCAGTGAGACTCCTTCATCTTTTTGTACGCGTTTGTGTGCGAATATTGTGACGCCTACAACTGGTTTGTTGAATGACATTCCCACCCTTTCAGTGCATTTCGTGCTCGTTTAGACAGCATCAGAGTAACTCCCTTCGTGTGTGGAACATTTTTCTCATCGTGACCGGAGAACAGCAGCATACAGCCTTTGCTGTCCATATTCGGTCCAATTGGTTTCGCCGATTTCAAGTGCCGTCAAGTTGTATCTCCCTATTTACGTTGTTATTTGACCTGTCCTCCCGGTCTTTTACATTGTCTGGAAGTTCCATGTGTCTATAAAAATTGTTAATCTGGTTGTTGGAAGAGGCATCGACCTCGTAACTTTCAAAGAATTTTGGCTTCCATCTTAAGGCGTCATAGTTCTTCCTTTACCTCTCAGGATAGAGGTTAGCTTGGTTAATCTGATTGGTTTTTTAAGCAAGATTTTTTTCTACATCATGGGGTTGCAAACATCATGCCCAACCCTCCTTCTTTGGTTGTGCCTGGGACGAGCAGTAAGTCTAAAAAAGCTACGGGTGGAGTTAAGTGCCTAGCGTGATGAATGCTAAATACTTTGGGAGAGATAACAGGAACGTAAAGATGCCAGCAATGTTTGGAGTTTCACATTGCTTCAACCCGTAACACTACAATAGTAGAAAGATCCTAGATTCAACCAAACCTGAATTCAAAAATGAAGGAGCTCAATGACATATAGTTGGAAAGTTGTTGACATGCTGTGGAGTGTTTTATCTGGTTGCTACGGAGATGCGTGGCACGGAGTACCCGACCGCGATACCGAGGGTATGTGTTACCCAGCCCCTTCCTCCGGGGTGCGTCGAGTTAAACCAATGAGATCACCACCAATATGGAAGACTTATAGAACTATTCATTTTACGGAATCATTAACTGCTATAGCCCACTCCCACCCCTTAGAAGTATCGTAATGACCTTAAAATATGATCGGCCGGAAGTTTGAACCCAACGAGCATGCCTTTGGTAAACACTTCTGATAGCTTATTTCGTCCGGCAGCATCTGGTTGTCTTTCCTTACTATGAAGAGCTATGTGATACACTATTATGGTTATGGATGTACGATGAAAAATTCTATTCGTCGTGTCCGTTGTGGGTTTTCGATATTTTCTATTCGTTCTAGATATTAAAAAGTGAAAATATAGATGCAAATTGAAATACACTTTCATCTGCGTGAGTAAGCGAAACGTGCGAAATAAATACGGTATATATACATGTATATGCCATGCGACATGAAGAAAAATTTCATACAAAAAGTTTTGAATTTAAATTTTTCTACAAAAAAATGTACAAACATATAAAGGCATACCAGAATATAATGCAGTCAAATATCTATGAGATATAATGAGTTTAAAAAACTTATACATTGCCATACTTGTAATAAACTTACCAAATTGCGTGCACACTGATTTCTTTTGCAGTTAGAGGGGGGAACCATGCACTACATCGGTCCTGAAGTTAATTCAGACCTCTCTGTTATGTCACTGACACACAGACTTTGATGGAAGTCATGTATCACTTCAACGTTATTAGAAAATGAAACGGGTTTGTCCAGTGTAAAGTAAATGAAAATATCACCAACAAAATGCATGGTTAGAACCCGATGGGTGAACCTTGAAGCACTATATTAGTGTTCTAAGGGTGAAAGTGATGACTTATCTTCACTGTCTTGTTTCAGTCCTCCAGGAGTGGTAAGATTCACTTGTCCGTAATGCTGCTAATTTAAATAGTACTGATGAGCACTGTGTTTTGACGAACACTCTAGTGAGGTTAGAGTATATATTGACTAGTTTTGTTTCACTATTGATTATATGGACATAACATTCTAGCTGACGGTTCATGCATAGCATTTTGGGAATAAATTCAACTGGCGCTTATCTAGATGATTGTCAGTTGACATCTCATTTATTTTCTCCATAGTTATATTAACAACAATAATAACTTACCCTCAAATAACAATTTATTACACCGAGGATTCTAGTTTACATACAATATAGGGATGTTTGAAGTGTTATGTAATAGGTTACTGATTTTTTTATGTTATAAGACACATTGATCATAGAAACAAAAAGGAAAAGTTGCGTACATAAGAACATGAATAACGTTAACAAAACTCGAGTGTACAATGCAATAATTGAAGCATTTGTGATGAACAACTGATGGTTCAAAATTAACGAAAGTATAGTCCATATCTGTTTATATCGAAAAGTGCAGTGGTAAATGTATAGCCGGCCAGCTAAGAACGCCAACTTTAATTAATTACTTTGTGTTTCTTGATAGTGCTTCCATATAACAAAGTTCAGGCTTCTAGTGAACACAATTTTAATTCCTACTAAAATATCATAGGTAGTACTGAAAGACCTGGATAAAGTTATACGTCTCACAAACGTGTTTTGGGCTGTATGTCACAAGAGCACTGGAAGGCAGAGGATAGAGGAAAAACGAGAAACAGTACAGACTATGTTCATGACTGGTGAATTTTATTTGTTAATTATTGTGACCTGAAAGATATGACTGCCAACTTGATCAGGTTACTGAAATGGTGGTAGCCCTTCCAGAGCCCAAATAGGGTTTCTGCTTATTTCAATCCCAGATAAAAGGGAAGGGTCGGAAATGGGGTTGGCAACCTCATCTCGTAGAAAGCAACTTTGCAAAAAGTGCTATCCAGCAAAATTATTTAAACTCTTCCCTGGGAGTCTTCATATAAAGGAGTCACAAAGTCTCATAGTGAGGGTAGAGATTCCTCGTGAACCACGAAGCCGCCGTCCCTTCTGAAAGCAAGAGTAACAATCAGCATAAGTATATAAATTGTCGGTATTATGTGGCAAACCAAGAGTGTCATCCATTAAGCCTCAGAAATAAAAGGATACAACCTGGAGGTGCAGGAAATAGGTGAAAGCAATTAGAGGTAAGCTGTACAGAAAAGATTAGCGTTGGTAAAGGTTCCTTCGTACTCTGGTCACAAGGAAGAAGACGCTTTACACACAAAAGAAGTTGCACCGACGTTGTTCAAAGGAGTGGCGAAAGTGCCCATAGGAAAGTCACCTAATGATGATCATCAAAATTATCTCAAGAACGAACAAACAAGAGATTACACTGAAACGCATCCATTGTTAAGCGTCCACCAATGATAGCAGTAAAGAACACAAAGATCACCTTTATGTAAGGCCGCAGTCGATTGTAGAGAAGTTCACAGGAAAGCACTTGACCATCTTGATGAAATACCTGAACGGCAAGATCAGAATGGGACGCACCAAGCCTGAAAATATCGTAAGACGACATAAACTAAGAGAAAGGTGAGAATATGGTGAAAAACTTGTAACTGTTTGAGTCTTCAACAAAATGGTTTCAAGTGGCACCTTATTGACACACTAACATATCCACAAAGCTGCATACTTTTTGCTGGACCATATTTCAGGGAACCGACTTGATCACATCCTAATCAATAAAAGCTTCGTTAGGCCTATGAAAGACGTGAGAACAAAGGGGGGGAGCAGATGTAGCTTCATATTACCGCCTGGTGGCGGCCAAATTGAAAATGAAGCTAAAAACGCACCGCACAGCTGGAAAATGGGGATTGCAAAAGTTTGTTTCGGCCCTCTTTGGAATACTGACAAACTTGACAAATTCGAAATAGCTTTAGCGGTAGGTTTCAAGCCTTGAAGAGTTTACTCAAAGAATGTGAAACTACTATGGAGAACAACTGAATAGTGACTAAAATAGAATTATCTCCAATGTGTTATGAGGTGCTGGGCATCAAGAACCACTATTATAAAGAATGAATAACTATCGACACTCAGGGCAGGATTTATTCAGTAAGAACAAGAAGATAGCAATTAACAGCAGTCGCGCAAAAGCATAGAAGGCCAAGATACGAGACGAATACACAGAACCAACCAGGAGAGTGAAACGACTCATTATATTCGACAAGTATAGATGCGTAGAAGACGCAGTAGTGATAGCGGATAAAGCCGCAAGAGAAAAAATATGAGACAACTATTTGACGACGAAGAGGCTAGCAGGGGAATGTGATAGACCATATTAACCAGTCAAAAACAAAGGTGGCAAGCCAATCACTGTGGTTCAAGAATAGCATAACATGTGGGCAGAACGCTGAGAAACTCTTGAATAGACCAGCCTTACTGAACCGATCAGACATCGGAGCAATATTTGTAGACCTTCTTATAGCCACTAACCTACCAACAGTCGAATAAAGCAGCATGACCATTAGACAGACCCAGATTGAGAAAGCAGCACCGGGTAGCATGCTACTTGAGGCTTTAAGGTCAGGCACGGAGGCACTTGTGAGGGTGACCCCTCAGAAACATTTGGGTAGACGAACAAATACCGATGTACCGGAAAGAAGGATACCACATCATGGTAACAGCGAAATTAAATCTCATCATCACGCTACTGTTACTACCAGGCAGTTTTCAGTAGTGTTGAATAACTTAATAAAATATTCAGAATTCGCTCAACGTAAAGACAGAGAAGCTGGATTTCATAGGAGTCGATCACGTACCTACCAAAGTGCAATACTACGGGTCATTCTTGAGCAATCAGTAAAATGGGGTACATTACTGAACGCCAACTTCCTTAACTATGAGGAAGCACTAGATAGTGGGGAAAGAAAAACTTTAGAGGACCTTCCCCAACAATATGGTGTACCAGAGAAGATTTTCACCAGCATCTCCAAAGTTGTACATAAAGAGCAGCGCATAGATCTAGGTGAATACTGGTGTCAGACATGGCTACTTACTTCCACCCTTTTTCTTACTCCTGGTGGTTGACTGGATTATGAAGACCTCTATATCTCATAGGAACCATGAAATACAGTCAGTTGTTTGAATGTAGCTAGACGATTCAAACTTCTCAGATAACCCAGCTCCTCTATTCCATACAAAGCAACAAATGCAGGTGAAAAAAATTAAATGTGGCAAGGTTTACAAAGCAGTAGACCTCAATGTCCACAAAGGATATAGCAAGATCCTGAGGTACAACACGATTGACACTAACTGAACCTCACCAATGGTGGGGTCCTGGAACGGATAGAAGTTTTCTCTTACCTGTGCAGCACTAATGACAGGCGAGGACGGTCTGATACAGATATGAAAACACGTGTTTCAAAAGCAAGTACAGCATTCCTACGATCGAAGAACATACGAAACTCAAAAAAACTTTCAGCAAACATCAAAACCAGAATTGTCAACAATAACGTCAAACGGTTCTGTTGTACGAAGCCGTACCTTGGATGGCGGCGACAACCATTATCGAGAAGATACATTTATTCTTGAGACGTAATATAATGAAGATACTCCAATTTTGCTGGTCAGAGACCACAAAGAATGACTGGTTATGGCAGACGATAACCTCACTACTATTTGGTGAGAAAATTAAGAAAAAACCAACGGTGAGCAAGATGCACCATGCAAAAACCACTGAACTACAACACAAGACAAGTCACGGATTACAGTCTGCAACGCAAAAGGAAGACAGGTTGACCAGAGAACAGGTGGAATCTGTAACTGAAGGGAGATCTCAAGACCACTGATGGTAATTAGTAACTAATGGAAAGGCGAACCCAGAAAACGCTGGCTGGGGATTCACGGTTGGCAATCTATGTTGGGCAAGTGGTAACAGACGTAAGTAAGTGACGCAACTAGGTTTTATGAGTGTTGTGGAGCTTATTGACCAAGTGAGTAATTGGGGTAGTAGATTGTTTTAGGTTAGGAGTATGAAATTGCTTGAGACAATTTTTAGATTTCCATATGTTATAGGCAACAGCAAACTGACTTTTGTAGCATTTGAGGCTATCTTCAATAAAATTCCTATTATAATTAGTATGCATGGAATTAAATAGATGCAAATGCTCTTCATAAATCTCGGGTTTCCTGATTGCCGTAGGGGAGATAAGGAGGTTGTTATAGATAAATGCAGTTAAAATGAGCATAGAAGTTAACGAATGTTTATGATTATTGGTGCGGTCCCTCATAAATTTATAACCCTGACTTATTGAAGCAGGCCGTGGATTTATCAGCTTGGGAAAAATCTCATTGCAATCATCTGTATCAGCATAATAACCGGTATCAGGGCCTGTTGTGAATTGCCCTAAATCTTCTAAACGCTGGCATATTTCCAGAAACCAAAGATTGTCAACGAAATGGTTGGCTTTGATAGTTTCAGCAAATTGAGAAAGTTGAGAGCAGGATGTGTTATTGTTGACTACACGTAATCTCTTGCAAACACATAAAGTGTTTAAAAAGCCACAATTGTTTTGTGGTATTTTTCTAATAACATTTTTAGTTTCGATTGTCGGTTATATTAAGCACTATGGCCTTTTACATGTGCTGGAGTCTGTTAAGCACTTCAAAAACATGGTCGATTATCCTACTAGTTGCATCCAATACTACTGGGTCAGGGTTTTCTAATATATCGATCAAGCAGCTGTAGAACAACAAGTCACTGATGACATAAGTCAATCTATCCTGTTTTTCGAGACTAACCGCGGAATTTTCTTCATTATTCTTATTTTCCCAGAATTCTTGGTTATAAAACAAAAGTTCTTGTTTTATACCTGTTTGAATAAAGTGACTTTTCTGTCGCATTTCATTTTCATCACGTAAGTATGGTAGCTACAGACTGAAACTTGAAGATCTTATGCTGGTTCCAATTAAGCATTTTATGGTATAACTCCGAACTATTACTGCCCGAGTACTTAATCTACCATAAAATGTTACTGTAATGATAATTTATTTTAAATTCTATGTGTAGTACATGTGATAATGTTTATTTTTATTCCCTTTCACAAACATATGTTTGATCATTTACATATATCTTTTAATGTCGAACCCAAACTCTTCTAAATATCATAATATCTGTATAAATAATGTGAATATTGTGTAAGCATAAGTGAAACTCGTGTGTAGAACTGCATTTTCAACGGAACTAAAAATGGTTTTTCCACACAATTTGTGCATGAATAAGTTATTTGTGTATAACAATAATATGGGATGAGTTGTTAGTACTTTCAGGGCTCTAGGTAATAGATTTCGTAAACATTGATCAAACTTATGGTATTAGAGACTGGTCATATTGCTGCTGATCACTAGTATGTCTTCCACAAGCTTGAACAGTTGGGGTTATGTCATCAAACTTATAATTCGGTGCACTCATATCGATAAGAGGAATGTTAGGCTACGATTGAAAGTCATGGTCCAGTTTATGGTTACATTTCAATGGACTATCCATATTATTCGAATAATCATATTAAGAGGAGTATCGGTCCGTGTCACTTTTTCCCTGTAAGGTTTGGTCTTGCGTAAATTATTTGAACCGTTCAGTAATCCTATGAGAAGGAAAGAATGAGTGTTTTGGCTGTCCGTTTATGAATAGTGAAATGATTTTATTCGCCAAAGGATAACGATCTAACCAACGTAACTGACATGTTGTGGGTTGATAGCGGTCCATATTCAGTATTTATACTTAAATCAGTATAATTAAGGGATGAAGATATGTCAATATTTGCGTCCCATTCTTCCGTAGCCTTGATTGGGATATTCAGAAATATAAGTCCATGAAATGTACGTGCGAACTGAAAAGTAACCTATAAGATTTGATTTTCGGGGGAAAATTGCTTAGCCACATAAGACAGTATGATATTATCATGATATGTTGTAAAAGTGAACTAGTCTCTAAGATGTCTAAATCACGTTAAAAATTGTGGCCCTTCACAATTCTCACTTCTTTTTTATTGTCCGTGTCGTCACATGCCGGGTTCGTGCCCAGTGCTGTTTGTCCTGATCTTGTCGCCTAGATCCTCCGTCGAGATCCTCTAATATTTTCCCACATATTTCTGCGAACTCGACTGTAGCTCCTCATAAGTCTGATATTTATCGTCTCTGCTACTGTCATTGATCAATGTGTATTATTGGCTGACATTCACTGCAACTTTAGCCTTTCCAGTGTTGAAGATTGTTTTTATGGTCCTGGAACCACGAGTTTCTCGTCCTATGACCGCGTCTCGCGTTTTTTGGAGAGTATGTAAAATTTCGATCCAAGTTAGTATTAGTTCACTCATCTATGCTACTAGAATGATAGATCTAACCCAATATTGTGGACTTCCCATAATATGACTATGCCTAATATACCTTATACTTAAGTTATTACATTGGTGCGGTATGATGATATCTTAATCAGGTGACTCTGTTAACGGCAATGGTTTCAACTATGTTGAAAATTTACTTAAACAATTAATGTGACGGCAGGATTCTCAAACTTTAGTACATACAGTATTAAAGAGTGTGATGGTTTTAGTAGACAATATTATGGGGAATTTCGAACTCATAGTGATGTTTTCATATGCATCTATTAAATATATCTTATGTCACACACCGGTTTTGCAGTGATACCTCTATGGTATGCATGACTATTCCAAGTGAAAATATATGCTACATGTTATGTTGTATTGTTGACATAACTAACCATCTAGCGAAGTATTGAAACTCATCTATATCATTACTTAACCAGCTTATCCAGTATATGAGAAGCAAACACACAATTTTAGGAAATGGTATATATTCTGAAAGAACTTCATCAGACCTTCAGCACTGAAACTAATTCTTTGATTTGGGTGATGCTGCTGACTCTGTAACTCGTAAGATTCAGATAAGTCCCAAAACAATTAATATAAATGCTCGGCTTTCTTAAAAAAAAACAATCTGGCATATTATCTTTGTTATTTGATGCTGAAACTCAAAAATTCGAAGTTTTGCAAACGATAGTCGAAAGAAAAGATGTTAAGAGATAGCTCATATTCTAATATGAGCCTCTCCTACCCATGTTTGAGACCGACAGTAGTTGTAAGTGAACTGAGTGGGAATTTTAATTCTCAAATGATTCTGTTATCATTATTATTATTCATGAATGGCTCAAGGGGGCATAAGTGCTGTAAAGAAACCATTTTTGGTTTCTTCAATAATATAATAATAAACAGGTTTGAACAATGTAAGCATAATATTTGCCTTATTTGAAAAAAACGCAGGTTCTGTGTAATTGAGGAGAATATTGGGTTGATTTTAAAAAAGAAAAGGAATAAAATAAGGGAATAGTAATGAAGAAATCGTGAAATATATAGATAGTTTAATAAGTGTTTTTGTGAACACAGAACAAGAATAAACGATTATGCATGTATCGCCAAATATCCAACAAAAACAGAAAAGAAAAGAAAGAGGAAAAGGTTATTAATAAATAAATAAGAAAATATCTTGTTATTGCAGTAAGATGTGACAGCAGAATAAGTGTTTGTGCAGTAATGGTTTAGAGTGATGCCATGAAAGTTTTGATTAGTGTAAAACGATGGTCACATAATTATACGTATGAGTTATATACACATAGTGAAGATCAAATGAAACTGAGAGGTTAATTTATTTAAGTGTAACACAAGATATTGTTTTTATTACAAACTTTATATGCTTAAGAATAATATTTATATAGAAGGAAAAGAGTGAGAGAGAGAAAAAGAAATGAAAAATTAGTGACAGGGTTCAATCATGATAATAAGAGTGTGATGAATCTCGACCTCTGAAGTAAACCGTTTATTTTTTTAAAGGTATTTTAGTGCACTCGAGTAAATACACGCAAATTTATGTAAAAGGATTAAGAGTAAAACTTGATATAAGTATGAAATTTTTTGCAATAATAATTTCGAATGGTGCTATGAAAATCACAAAGGATTATTAAATACCAATTTCTGTGTTATATATATATGATGAAGATAAAAACGAATCTGGAAAGTTAATCTATTCAAGTGTAGCATAAGATAATTTGTTTTAGTTAAAGACTCTGGATGTTTAGAGGGAACAAATAGGATTTAAAGAATATCTAATGTGTCGAGGGACCAGTCATAGTAGTGATAACAGTAATGATCATAAATGTGAGCTTAAGAAGACTTCAAATATTAAGATGGATAGAAAAAAATATATAATAAACGAAAAAAGTTTCAAAGGTTATATAGGTATGCTTTGTCTTGGCGTGCCTAGTGTGTTGTGTGCCACTATCAGACCACCTCTTATTCTCCTGTAGCTTAGTGAGAATAATCCCGGTCGTTGTAGTCTGCCCTCATAAGATTCATGTTTTAGCCCTGTTTCCCATTTGGTTGTCTACCTTTGCACTTGTTCTGAGAGATTTATCTCTTCTTTAAGTAAATGGGGTGTAGCGACGTCGTGGACTTCAAGTTAGAACCATGCGTATGTTTTAAACAGTGCCGGGGACAACTCTGGGGGACTGCGCCAAGTGGGCTAAGCACAAAGTGGAGAGTCATGTTTGTCTTGACTGCATCCTTACTCTGCTACATGGACTAGTTTATGGCGTGCAAGAAAATGATACACATTAATTGTCCTTTATTTTGCCGGGACCGGTGGACTGTTTGACATTAATCGACTTCACTGCCGGATGATTTGGCTCAGAGACATTTCAATGATTGCACAGTGGATATTTCAGGTTATTGGTGAGAGATCAATGAATCACGTCAAGCTCGAAGAGCGAGATGGTAATACAGAAAGTCTTAAGCATACTGGTTGAATGAGCAAGTAATTGGCCATCAAAAGTAAATTGTGCCGAACATATGGTGGTTAAGGGCAGCCATTACAAAAATTTACAGAGCTAGGCAATAAATGTAATTGACGATAGATCCAGGAGTTATAGTTAGTAACCGTTTTACAACTACAAAAAACTCCAAGGTGGTCGTTGCCAGAAGCTTCTTGGTCTTATGGGGCAATCACAAATCCCACCTGAAATACATGATCCAAGTAACCAGTTCTTGTTCCGAATACGAATTTAATGTAACTGAAAAGGTTCAACAGTGAAGAATCAAAATGACTAAAGGTCTTTACGACTTGCCTTGTGAAGACAAATTGAGATGTATACTATTCTTGCTATATCAACACAGATTGCGATTTGACCTAATAATACTTTACAGTATAAGGAAAAATGATTCAGATATCAATTCACCACGCACTTTTCCTGAGCTAGAACTAATCATTTTAGATGATATTCTCAGTGCCTCAACTACGACAAAGTAGTTCTTTTCTAAAGTTTCTTTACGTGGATTAAGTGGCAAATCACTCGACTGCTCCACCAGATTACGTAATTTCAGTATCTTCTGCTGACGGATTCATAAAGAGATTAGATATCCACAATACTAATGATTCTGAGAATTGAATCGTCGCTTGAAATCCTATCTTTACTTTTAAGAACCTGAGACTGACATCAAAAATCAATTCGTTTAGAAGTCTTTCTTAAAAAATGACGCACTATCTGAGGCGAAATAATTGAGGGATCATGTTTTGTTTTTTTGTATCAATGAGTAGCCTTGTTCACACTACCGCAATACATAAAAGTTCTCATCTTACGGTATAGACTCTGTTGACTGTTGGATAGTACACATATGGATGTTGTGATTGATAGTCGGGATTCAGTGAGTAATCTCGATCAATCCCGTTGGGGCATAAATCTAGACAATTTACTGAATGATTCTGACGGTGTGGAATTTTTCAACAAATTTCTTTCCTATAAACATTCTGCAAGTCATCTTCTTGATTTCTGGTTTGCCTGCAAGGGCTTCCGGTCAAATGCTGACTTGTCCAATCCTGACAAGCTTTTTCAAGTCGCTAAAGTTATTTATAGGACTTATATAAAGTCAGGTGCTTCACATGCAGTTCCGCTTCCTTATATTTTAAAACAAAACATTAATGAGTGCCTGTCGTCCTACCATCATGGGTACAAAAAAGGTCTTTCTTCCAATGCTTCTGTACAACCCCCTGATCGGTGTCTGTTTGACTCAGCACAGAATGTTGTAAAAAGTCTTCTGGAGCAAAAATATTATCCCGAGTTCCTTACTTTCATTGCATGTCCCAGCAATTTATTATGTATAACTTCAAGTGGACCACTCTGTTCTGACAAAAAAACACGAAACAAGTACCTCGAGTTTCTTTATTCAGACTATAAACTGGAAAGTCGTCGATCAAATCGCACTAAGCACAAGTCATTTTCTGAATACAATAGGTTTTCTGCTGATCAGTAAGTCCTATAATTGTTTTCTCAGTTTTATTTATCCTGTTGAGCATGAATGTTTAGTGTGTAGGTTTGCCATATCACTCCTTGAGTACTACTTAGTTGCCGGTCCATATAATCCATCTCAACCCTCCGTCTAACCAACTGTTTCCGAATCATCATTCGTTTACTATGATAAAGTCAGTTCTATCACTAGAGTTATTGGGATGTTAGATACTAGGTTTAAATGGACGTTTTACTAAAGCACAGGACTCAAATTTATTAACTAGCTCCTACTTAATACCCATGTTCATATTTTCAGATGAGATTAAAATTCCACTTGGGTTTTAGGTATTGAGATTCATGTTTAGAGTCGAGATTCGCCAGACTTTTCAGACTGTTTTATACATAAATTCACATGGTTTTGCAAACCAGCTACGATTTTTTTATCTGACTTACTGATATTCACAATAACATTAAAATAATAAATATAGCCATGATATCTTTATGTTCGCTTCCAACGTTTTTTTTCGATGGAAAGCACTAAGTTGATTAGGCAGGGTTCTGGTTTTAACTTAGTTGAAGGCAGCGGTTCAACCCGTAAGATCCCTTTATACAGTTCAATAAGTACTTGTACTTGGCTTCGCGCTGCCATAAGGTTGAATGATACTACCTGGTACCAATATAAATTAGTTAGGATATAGTTTTAACCTGTGATTTACTGGTTAAAAGTGACTTAACTAACAATTTTACAGTAGTAAAAGTTCAACAATCAATCCGTAACTCAAATTTTAACTAACTACGTCATAATTTACTTGCCAATACTTTACGAAGCTGAGTTGTATATATGAAGGGTTAGGACTCCTTGATTGATACTTAGTGAGGTATACCTCTAATCCTGGGTTATATTTGCATATTATACCATCTTTGGTGGCCAATGTATGATTTATTTAACTTACTGTTACTAAATGATTCGATATTTCAAAGACCGATTAATGTTAGCACCATAGAAATGCCAGAAATATTTACGAAACTGTTGGTAAAAAAGAATAGGGAAGAATCTCTTCCTAATGTTTAGTCATTTTGAATCCATATTTTATTTCCACCAATCAATTACGGATTGAATATAATCGATACCAACTCAGGTCGTAAATTATATCGCTGAAACATGAACACATATATATTGTGCGAAAGAAATGTTAAATATGATCTCAGGTTTAGAATAGAAACACTAAAGAGTGAGTAATAGCCCAATACGTGATTATAAGCGCAAAAGAAACTAATTCCTGGTTTTCTTAAAAACTAAATTATATGACGAACTTTTAGCGAGGTTGATGTCTAACCAATAAACACTAATAAAATATCCAAGTTTTTACTGGGTAAAATTAACCGAACTAAAACTAGACAACCATTTATTGGAAGTGTATATTTAATTATTACTTATTTGAACACATAAATATTGGTACAAGGGGGAACTAAATATATATGCGCCACACAAAACAATGAGAGTGGGAAAAGAAAAAAGAAGGTAAAGTGCGTATAAGGAAAAGAAGAAAAACAATAATAACGACCACAGATTAGTGTAAGGTGGTGTAATAATAATAACGGAGGAGACAGAAAGGTACGACCACAAGAAATCTTTCGGTTAAGGAAGATACAGCCACTTTTTACGAAGAAAGTAAAAGAAGGTTACAGCAGGATCGCCACTGACTTCTATTCTGAGCCATATCTTATAAAGTCTCTAGCCATTGTGTTGCACCATCTCTCGGACCCCAACCAGGGAGTCGTGAAGGACTAACAGAAGCCAGTCCTTTGCGGCTTTCTTTCATACCACGACACCATGTCATGCACTGACCACCTCTCCGCTTCTTCCAACCAGTCCCAGAGTCGGCAAATAATGCACGACGTGGAATTCTCTGGGACGAAATTCGGAAAACATGTCCAAGCCACCGAAGTCGGTGTTTCAAGATGGTGACACCAATTGAATTATCATCTCTGTGTCCGAACACACGATGCCGAACCTCTGCATTACTGACATGATGTTGCCACTGGATGTCAGCAATCCTTCGGAGACAACGATGATCGAACACAGAGAGTCGTCTAACGTCCTCAACTCGGAAAGACCAGGTTTCACAAACATAGAGCAAAACTGCTCTCACCGACGCGTTGTAGATCCGACCTTTTACAGCCAGACTGACATCACGAAGGCGCCAAAGGTGGCCCAGATTGGCATAAGCCGCTCTGGCTTTCACTATACGTGCATTGATCTCATCACTCACGCCACCACCAGCACTTATGCAGCTACCTAGATACACGAATTTCTCGACTACTTCTATCTGCTCACCATCCAGGGTGAGTACAGGATTAGAATCCTGCCAGTCTTGTAGAAGTACTTTGCATTTCGAAGGTGCAAAGCACATACCATACCCACGGACATTGATTGCCAACTGATTAAGTGCGAATTGCATGGCTTGGGCATTATCGCACAGTAAGACAATATAATCCGCATACTCAAGGTCGAGAAGTCTTTCTTCAGGCAACAGATCCACACCGCTATTACTTGCATCCATCAGAGCTGTTTCCAGGATGTCATCGATGGCAAAGTTGAAGAGGAATGGTGAGATTGGGCAACCCTGTCTAACCCCACTGTTCGAATGGAACAATGGTGAAAGGTGGTTGTATGCCCTCACTCTGCCTGAGGTGTTTTTATATAGGGCTTTTAGGATGTTAGTAAACTTCTCAGACACACCTTTCTTCAATAGACAATCCTAGAGAACAGTTCTGTACAACGAATCGAAGGCATCCTTGATGTCAAGAAAAACTACTACGGTTGGCCTTTGGTAAATATGACGGTGTTCTAACATTTGGCGGAGGGTGAAGATATGGTCAATACATCCTCGACCAGAACGAAACCCAGTCTGCTCCTCGCGAGTCAATCTTTCTCGGGTTTTGAACAACCTACGAAGTATGACGAAAGCCAATAGCTTGGACGCAATCGGAAGTAGACTCATCCCCCGATAGTTGTTACAGGAACGACGTGAACCCTTTTTAAAGATAGGGACAACTATCGACTCATTCCATGACGTTCGTACACTCTCTAATTCCCAGACTTTTGTAAACAACATTGTCAATTCCTTAGCCAGAAAGTAACCACCATCTTTAAAAAGAGCCGGAGGTAAGTCATCTGGGCTCGATTGGAAGTGTATACATCTCATTAGACGATTGTTGGAGAGTGGCGGCTGCAGTGGTTAGTGCAGTCGACTTTCACCTATTGATTCATATCTTTGAGTGACTTCTCACGTACTTTGGTTTGGACAACCGTTAGCCTTCACATTTAGTGTAGCTCATACCCAATTATCCGGTGAATAAATTAGTTTAACTTATTGCTGCTGGGTTTAACAACTCAATTCCTATTCATTAATTTTGCGTAACATTAATGTTGGTATAACGATATTAGCAACAGTCAATTGTAAAGGTAGTTCTCGACTAGAATGTAGCATTCGGTAAACCCTAAAATACTAAAAAGATTCCATTTCACCCCATGTAAATACGATGAAATATTTAATCTCCATCATCTAGTGGAGTCCGTCAGAATTGTCCAACTATATCCAGAAATGTTTCTAGAGGTAATGCCTTCATTAGATGACTTTCTAAAAATCAGTCACTTCCCTGGAGAATTCATTAGTTTAAAACAAATGACATAGCTCTATTTACTGGATATTCTAGTATGATGCAAAGTTTCGAACTCATTGATGAACAATATGGGGACGTTTTGGCCACGTTTCGCTTCTTACAAATGGAAAATCCCGCATCTGAATCTGTCTCCATTAGTGATCTGTCTGATGACGAGTAATAAGGTAGCAGAAAGAGTCAACCACTTTTACTGTCTTAAGAGTTTTGTTAGCAGTGATTTGTTGTTGAGTGGATAGTCTAGTTTTATCATGATTGTGAAGATCGTGTTTGGCTTTTGTCAGTCTATGTCACGTATAATGCAGTTGGGATATTTTTTCGTTGCGCAACAATCATTTCTGTATTGCTTAAAGTCTGGGACAGTGTGTTTGAAAGTTTTTAGCATTTGACCACAAATGTCCTTAAAGCATATTTCACGTACAATGGAACTACCAAGCAAGTAATACTAGAGTTTTTTTTCATTTTGTTAATTTATGCGAATCGTGGTAACTTGTGCTAGGTCCTGCATTAATTAATGACTGATTGAGTCTAATATCAGCTGTTTTACACTTTAAACTGTAAATTAAAATATCAACTACTTAACATCATCACTTTTTATAAAAACAAAAACCAGTTACTATAATTCTAGCCTACGAGACAAAATTTTGTATAATGGTGGTTTACTGGTTTTAAAACACAACTTATAACCACCATGTCACTGGTTAGAACCCTGATTCTCCTTGGATCGAGGCAGTCAGTATTATTAGCCCTTACAAAAGCAATGTAGGTTGAAACTAAATGTTCTAAAACTCTTACTTAGTGAATGGGGTACTATGAGACTGAACGTTCTTAGTTTGGCTGATACTTGTGTCAAGGGAATACTAATCGATATGGAAAGAGTAACTAACAGATTTTCACTAGATTAGTGACGAATATGATAACGGAGTGAGATACTGAAATTAGGCCAAGTGTTTTGAATGTTATATGTTAGAGACTTTGAGGTGTTAAGGGATTTAATTGATGAATTCAAAAGTAGGACTAAAAGTTTTCCTCGATTTTTATATCCGATATCCAGACATATGGGAATGGTAGTTAAAACTAGTTTCTTGCTGAAACATTCTTACTTTTGTATTGTTAACAAAATTTAATGAATTGTCCAGTAAAGAAACAGTGAGTCAGTCACAAACAACGTAAAACGTAACGTTGGTTCAAGTTGCCACACTTATCAGCACAGTGAAATGAAATTATCAGGATAACAGTCATAATAGTAGAAATGGTAACAGTATCATGTTAAGGTAAGAAACGAATGGATATACTCCATTGTAAATGATTTTAAGTCATGTTACCGAATATCTCCGACTATTAATTACCATAGTTGCTTAGAAATCAACACAGCTTAATTCAGCAGTCAATAACAACTTCATAAGCCTCTTTTACTCTAATCCATTTTTTGTGAGACGGATAAAATTATTTTTATACTAATTCTGAAAACATCTTTTGTGTGATTATTATTTATCTTGCTTAAGTGAACCAGAGTGGAATGTGGTTCGAACTTACAACCTAATTGAAGATATATTGTATACTGAACAGGTTTATGCCTAGTATATGTAGGCCAAATGAACAACTAATTTCATTTTACTAGTATAGGGGTTGTTGAGATTATTAAGTTTTTGATTAAAATCATGAACCGATTGATGTTGGATCACCGTTAGAAACCCGGAAGCACTGGACGGCCGTTTCGTCCTATTGTGGGATTCCTCAGCACTGCAGACCCACGATCCCGCTCGCGGGATTCCAATCCAGGGCCTTCGGTCTCGCACACGAGCACTTAACCACTAGACCACTGAGCTGGCCGGCATCCAATGGTGTGAATGTCTAACTTCAACTAGTCCATGGAATTGATCGACACATCCACCATTGTCATCAGTGAGTTACTATTTCACAACAGACCCAGTTGAACTCCAGTGGTCACTACTTCTCACTAGAACTCCAGGATATACCTCGTGAAGCCAGTCACTAGTGAGCATATGAGCATATAATATCCACAAAACCCATCTGATATATATATATATATATATCACTTACGGTTTTACATATAGTTTATGTAAAATTAAGGTCATTTGACAAAAGAAACTAATCTCTTCATAATTCAATTTTATTCTTTGATCTAAACATGATTTTACCATTTAACTTGTTTCTACACTTTTTATGTGTTTCTTTTACTAATGTGTAATAGTAATCGGTGTAATAAGCAAATAGTGAATAGACACACATAGTTAGATACATACACTAAATTAGTAGTATCGTATTGAAAATAAGTAGTAGTAGTAGTAGTAGTAGTAGTAGCAGATAGTGACTACAGCAACAACAACAACAAAAATAATAAACGCTCTTTTACCTAACATTTACGCTTCTGTTTTTTTTATATCAAGAATATCAACATCATAAAAAAAGAACATTTTATGCCGAAATGGAAACTTTCGACGCTCACTCACACACACACACAAAGACATTTATACATATATGTATGCATACATGTACGATCAAACAAATTTTATGTCAGTACACTAGACATAAAAGCAATGAATGTTTTAAGTGCACACGAAAGTATATGCGGGGGGGGATGTGAATGGATGCGTGTATGTGCATATGTTAAAGAGTAAAAGGGTTATTTTATAAGAAAACGTTGAATATTTATTGTCGGCATCTCACATCAAAAGACACCACCTATGATTCTATCTATCTATCTGTTTGAAGAAATGAGAAATCACACATCAAAGTAAACAACAAACAACAACAACAAAAAAATAGCGACAAAGCAATAAAACTAGAGAAAAATTAAGCGTAACGTTTTACAGAACAGAGAACATGCGCTTGTGTGTAAGGTAGTGCACGAGAAAGAGAGAGAGAATGAGAGACTCATAAAATTCCATTTTGTGTGAATGATATTCTCTTAAATAGAATAGAGGATTTTTATGACTATTTTTTTTAATATTTTGTTTGCTTAATTTTATGTAAAGGTATATTGTGATGATGATAACGATGACTTTCGTTTTATTTTTAACAATCTATATACAGAAATATATTTGTATCAGAAGGGATTTTGTGAAGATTGTAGTAATTTCAATAGTTGAGATCATGAGTCCATTGAAGCTAGATCATCATGGAAAACCTGGAAGCATTAGACGGTCGTTTTGTCCTATTGTAGGACTCCTTATCAGTGTGTATCTACGATCCCGCCTCGTGAGATTCCAACATAGGACCTATCATTCTCGAGCCGGAACGGCCGTCCAGTGCTTCCAGGTTTTTCATGGTGGTCTAGCTTCAATTAACTCATGATCTCAACTGTTGAAATTACTACAATCTCCACAAAACCCCTTCTGATACTAATCAACATATGTTCACTAGTGACTGGCTTCAAGTGGTATATCCTGGAGTTCTAGTGAGAAGTAGTAGTGACCAGTGGATTTCAACCGGGTCAGTTGTGCGATTGTAACTCACTGATGACAATGATGGATGTGTCGGTCAATTTCATGGATTAGTTGAAGTTAGACATTAACACCACTGGATGCAGGCTAGCTCAGTGGTGTAGTTGATTAAGCGCGTGGCGCGAGACTGATAGGTCCTGGGCTCGAGTCCCGTGAGGCGAGGTCGTGGGTGATCACTGTTGAGGAACCCCACAATAGGACGAAACGGCCGTCCAGTGCTCCCAGGTTTTCCATAGTGATCTAGCTTCAATTGACTCATGATCTCAACTTTAGAAATATATTTCTTCACTTTCTATGAAACAATTTGAAAAATCAACCAAATATTCAATATAAGGATGAAATTCAGAAAGCAGTTGGTTACTAAAAATGAGAGAAGAGGTTAAGTGGTCGATAGTATTTGTGTTATAAGTTTTGGCCTGTGTGCCCAATTAGAGAACAATGAATTATCGACCGGAGCAATGACGACGCATGAAACACGTACAATCAGTCTACAGTACTTGTCAGTCCTACTTCCTACCTAGCCCAGCCAGTTACGTCCAGAACACCAATCTAAGCCTCTGAGATGTTGTTGTGAAAAGAAATCTTCCCTATATACATGTGGTGATAATATTAATAACTAATCCTCTTAGAAACGATATAACTTCCTAAACTGATAAAAAATGGTTTATACTTTCAAATGCATAAAATCTCAACCGAAGTAGGGTAGTTTTCAGATATCGTCGATTGTGTTATCTACTTCTTGCTTCTATAAAGTTATCGGCAATTAGACTGAAACCTGTTGTTAAATTTAGACTTTCAATGATGGATCAGAATCAGTTACAATGGAGCAGATCCATTCCCTTTTTATCCTTCCTTAGATCTTATGCTCTTAATTAACTTTCATGTTTTATTTTCAAAACTCATTTTTTCTTCCCGAATCATACTGTCGGTGTCTAACCTTTTCTGCCAATCTGATACTGTTACCATTTCTACTATTCTTGCTATTGTTTTAATATTTTCATTTTGCTGCGCTGATGAAGTGTGCCAAGTTGAACCAGCTTTCTTATGTGTCAGGTTGTACGTTGCTTGTTAGGTTTAAATATTGGAAAATCGATATCATTGATATATTTGAATAATTCCCACTACTCTTTTGTAGTAGTGAGTTTGATATTTGGAACACATAATTCTGAATCAATACGCCAAAGATATTGGTATTTTATGGTAAACCTTTGGAAAACTGAACATTTGTAACTGTGAGGTCCCAATAGTCCTTGGTGATTTTGTTTTCCAGTGGTTCACTGTTTGATATCAACACGCGACTAAGAGGTTATTTCAAACACATAAAAAGGTAGTGCTTGTATGTCATCTTGATTATTGCTCTTTTTTGATATTCATTATTTTAACATGTCTCAATCACTTACTTCTTCAAACTATATTGTTGATATAAGGATTGAAGCCAGTAATTGTTTTCATTGTTTAAGCTTGGATTTGGTTGACTCTTTGAAAAAATATGTATTCCATTTGACTGTCTATCATAGGATGTGTCAATGGTTCAAAATATCTGTATCAAATCATAGTTTTTTTTTAGTTTTAATTTAGTTTACAAAGTCTATTTATCATTGCATATCATTTTTTTTAGATCTCCTGGCGCCAAGAATTTTCATCCCTTATTCACTCCAGATTATAACCTTGCCAATAATAATAATAATAATTGTAATATACCTTCAACTTCGGAACAAATTTCTACAAATCCTTTTGTTCGACTAACTACCAGTTGGACATCTTCAACAATCCAATCACCAATTATTCATTTTGCACAACCTGATTTTCACTATGATAAGTCAAGTAAATCACATCATCACCATCGATCAATTAGTCGTCATCAATTCTTTAATATTGACGATCATTCACTACCTGGTAATATTCCTAAAATGCCTGCAACAGCGAATGATTCCATGTATGTTGTTCTAGTTTTTATTGTTATTATTATTATCATCATCATCATCAGTAGTAGTAGGAGTAGTAATAGTAATGATGGTTGTATTGTACTATTTGTTTTTATACGTGATTATCGATTATGATGCCTTTTTTCCTCCTCATTTTGTTAATAAATATCTTTCTCTCAAATTGTTACTTATTACGTGGTGGTCATTTTGTATTCTATCCTTTCTGTCCGTAACTTGTCATGCACACTACCCATACATACATTTAGTACTTATCATCTCTTTGTATGTGTGTGTGTGTGTGCTTATGTGTATGTGTAAGATCATTTCATCTTTTCTTATGTAAATCTCACATATATACAAGAATAAATAAATTAGCCAGTTCCAAAAGTGTGTACAATAGTGGTATGTACACGTGTAGAAAAAACAATGTCCAATAAGAAATATCCGGCGTTTTATTCTCTTTTTTGTATGGAAAATTGGGCGAATAGATAGAGTTATATGTTTACACAATATAGCTTGACACCAATGGAAATTTTGTTGTTTTTGTTTTGTTAAAGAAAATAATGATAACTATCTATCATTTCAATGTTTTTCATGTATTCCTAGTTGAGTATGTGTTTCTTTTCTTGTTGTCATGATGATGATGATAGTACTTTATTGATATTACAAGTATTCTGCATTATATTGTCTGTCTGCTTCCGTTCTAAGTTCTATCACGAAGCCTTATCTATCGAATTATATAGAAGCTAAATTATAATATTTACTTATTTATTTAAACACATAAACATTGGTACAAGGAGGTACTAAATAGATATGCGCCACATAGATCATTCGATTTGTGTGAGGGCTGGGATACTGCCTGGGTACCCAGACCGAAGCAGGTGGTTTCCTTAGGGGGTCACACCCTAAGCCTTGGACCTAAAGGTCTAACCCACAAGGCAGTGGAGCATCGTGAAAAGATGCATTCCCATGGTAGCCAGTGACCAACGATTGGTTCATACGCTATTTGTTCCTCTAGGATACTGGAGCCCATGTGCACCGTTGGTTTGGAATCCGGTTAAATCGCTGGACATTCGCTTTTCGTCCTCTTAATTTCGTAAACAACAGTGATGCAACGAGAAGGCAGTGAGTAGGACTTCCCTGACAGAGGCTGTATACGCGTGACCACGTGAGAGCATTTCGAGAGGGGGGGAGGGAGGGCGGGCGGTCCCATCCCACTCTCAGCCATACCATGGCATTTGGGGGCCAAATCATAATCCGTTAAAAGAAAGAAGTAAACCAGTGAATGAATGTTTTCAATACGTTTATTGACTAGAACAATAATCTATGAATATTTCACACGTTCATATGAAGTCAGTTGTGAACTGAATAGTCCTAGTATATATACATTTCTGATTCATAACTGGATGATATAAGTTTTCAATTCTATCAATTCCATAAGAATTGATTGCAAATATACATTGCTAACGATTGTTACTGATAAGTCGATTTAAAATAATGTTGTATAGAATAGCTCTGACTGTACTATAGTCACTCATATTTGAAGTTTGTTAAACTAGTGAATAGAATGCCGTTCAATGATGTTCATATTTAGTGTCTGATTGTATCAGAATATATGTATTAAATAAATAAATACAATATAGAGTCAGTTGCCGACCTCGAATACGATTGAATTCCCGACGGCAAATCTCAACTTAACTAATATCTAAAAAAAAAAAAACACAACCAATCGTCTACTTATACTTTTACTACCTCTAGCACTATGGGATTTGATTCGACAATTGTATCTCTGTGTTAATGTGGTATGGCAACTCGAATTGATGTACGTACGTACGAAGTTCTGCGTTGTTGCCGACCGACTGACTGATCATCTAACATATATATATATTGGTGTTCCATCTAGTAGAACAAAAAATTTCTAGAAAAAATAAGCAAAATTAAATGTCACTTAACAAACAATTAATCAAGGTATATGAGTTTTGTAGGTCTATACATTTTTTAGCAGAAATTACACTTGATTATCAGCCCTAATTCTTCATTGATCATATTACAAAATATACCACAATGTCAAGTCAATGAAACGAATAGTTGTACCATAATTGATTCATGAATTGTTTCTTCGCCTAATGACTAACTTTCAAATAGATGCCTGATATTTCAATAAGGAATAGAATGAACAAGCTGTGAAACGCATATGAAGAAATTCAAACACTTTACTTCTATCTGAAGTTTGTGCTAATGATGTCGTTCAAAAGAACGATGAAAGCTCCACGACCAAACTATCCAGCTCAGAGAACAAAACTCCATCAAAATGGTTATTATCGATAACATTAGAATTGAGATGATTTATTTATTGAAGTTGAAAATGTTGTCAATTAAATCCTGACTAACTGAATTCATAATCTGGTATTCTTTGCAGAACGTAAACGTCATATGTATATACTGTTTTAGATACTATGACAACACAGGTATTTCAGTACTTTTTGATATTCAATGTTTACTCCAATTAATGTTAATCCCTTAGGCAAAAATTCATCATCTCTAAATTGAGTTAATCCTCCAGTATCAGTCACCATTCAACATAAAGGCGAGAGATCTCTTGATGCTATTGTCTCCCTCCCATATGAACCGTTGAAAAACTATAAAAAAACACGATTCATTTATCAACATGATTTGTGACTACTCATCAATAAGCATTAACTGTTGCATCTTGAAGTGGAACTCAGGAAATTCAGGTCTACGGTTTGTTTAACATTCAATACTCTCAAACAACTAAGTTTAAACTTATCAAAATTCATATTTTTAAGCTTAACTGTTTTATGGAATCATCCAATTTACCTTCATATAAGTATTGGAATGGTAAAACTGTAGTATACTGGTTCGTGTTGTTAACAAATAATTCCATTCATTAATATTAGTATTATAATTATGTCTAGTCAACTATGTACAGTCTGCTACTACTACGACTACTACTACTAAATATGTTTTCTCAAGGTGAAAAATGCCGCTTAATCTTTTGATCTTCAAATTTATTCGAATATGTACACGTACATATATATACATACCTTACACGTAACAGAGTAGTTCATTTCTTTCTCTATGTATTGGTTAGTTCAATTTTCTTTTATACTCCTTTATATGTAACCATAAAGTTTATTTGATATTGTAAAGTTGAATAGAACAATATAATACTCACATTGAGAAAAATCAGTCCTAGCATATACTACTATTATTACTATATTGATAGTAACTGATTATTAAGAGAATTTCATTGATTTACATACATGTGAATTGAGTGAAAAATTCTCACAGATTGAAATCATGAGTCAGTTGAAGCTAGACCACCATTGGAAACCTGGAAGCACTGGACGGCCGTCTCGTCCTAGTATGGGACTCCTCAATAGTGCGCGTCCACAGTCCCGCGCCCCGCGGGATTCGAACCCGGGACCTACTGGCTTCGCGCGCGAGCACTTAATCATTAGACCACTGAGCCGGCTGGTATCCAACGGTGTTAATGTCTAACTTCAACCAATCCACGAAGTTGCGCCACCATATACCATTGTCTTCAGTGAGCTGATATCTCACAACAGACCTGGTTGTACTTCACTGGTGACGGCTTCTCACTAGAACTCCAGGAGTATCTCTTGAAGTCAGTCACTAGTGAGCAGATGATTATTGTCAGAAGGGGTTTGTGGAGATTTTAGAAATTTTCACAGATTGAAATCATGAGTCAATTGAAGCTACTGCGGAGGAGTCCCATACTAGGACGAAATGGCCGTCCAGTGCTTCCAGGTTTTCAATGGTGGTCTAGCTTCAACTGACTCATGATTTCAATCTGTGAAAATTTCTAAAATCTCCACAAACCCCTTCTGATAATAATTTTCCTCGATGAATTTTAGTATCATTTAAGTCATCATCGTATTAAAAAAATATTGTGAATATGGTGTCTTTATGTCTCTGAGTAAGTTTCTATGTTTGTCGTCCATGTAGTAATAAGTAAACGGCTCTATATTATACCTAAGTAATACTTTTATTCATTCTACATCTATACTACTAGTAACCAATATTCTTTGGATGTATATCTTACCGTCTCTATATATGGGTTTCTGTGTGTGTGTGTGTGCGTTCCGATGCAACTATTCACTTTATTCTTATTATTGTAACTACAAAGCGATTTTCCGACACACAAATGTTTCAGTTATTCAAAGTAATTGTTTCACTAAGAAAATAGTGATATGTAACAAAAAAAGATTCTTTTTTTCTCTGGTTTTATCACAACAGAACACAAAAGATAATGATACATATTAAGTCAATATTTTAGTCATAGATACATATATAAACAATAAAGAGAAAAGAGAATGAATACCATTATGTATATACAAATAAAAAGATCAAAGGTAAATTCATTTATGTGGTGTGTATGTGTTATAAAACGCTTGCACCATATAGATTGACTAGAAGTTATTCTTTATTGATTATAGATTTTTAAACCGTTATACGGGTTAGTACATTAAATGGTTAAGACATTTTGGTTTAGAACCGAGTTGGTCATAAGTTTAAATCTTGCTTGTATGAATGATCCTCCTAGGGGAGTTGGAAAAGTCTTATTTCAAACCAATAGTGCAGATGAGCTACAGAATTTCGAGGTAACAAATGGTGCATGAACTAATTATTGATCACCGGCTACCATGGGAACTGCATCTCTTGACGTTACTCCACTGCCTTGTAGACTAGACCTTTAGGTCGAAGGTTCGTGGTGTGGTGGCCCTATAAGAAAACCATCTACTTCGGTTTGGACACCCGGGCAGTATCATAGCCCATACACAAATCGAATGATTTATATGGCGCATATGTATTCGGTGCCCCTTTGTACCAATATTTATGTGTTCGAATAAATAAATTGTATGAAATAGTACACAAGAATGTTCAAACCATCTATTCTTCCGATTCCTTAGTTGATTGTTATGTCTAGATATCACATAATAAATGTAAATCGAAGCGTAATTTATGTGTAGTAGCTGTCAATGTAATTCAGAGAGTTTGTTTCATCTGATCTGGAAATCGCTAACTGGGTGTACCTGCATCTCAGTGTTGATATTCAGACCGGGACTCCAAATCCCACTACCTTACGTTTCTAATGTCCGATTCGTTGTCCACTGAACTTTCTGAATCTCATTCCTAACCACTACCCAACTTTGCTAAAATCGTTGTGAATATCTAACAAAACATCGGCAATCTTCTCATGATGCACATATTTCTGAGATGACGGATCATTTGTAGTTTTTAGTACCAACGGGAAGACACATATGTATGTTTTATAGGATACGTTAAATATCAAATAATTCAGCTAGTTTTTTATAACGTGAACATCAGTCTTTCTGCATAGTACACTGTGTAATGTTGAGTTATGACCCAGTAAACTAGACACATTTCAATATTTAAGTTTACTGAACTTACTGAGTGATGTCTATTAAAAAGTAGTTTGAAAATTACTTTTGATGATTGGAATTTTTAACGCTTATTCAACAATATTTAGCATATATTTATACGTTATTCCAGTACTATTAAGTGGATTTTGTTACCTATCAATCACTTCATGGACTAATCTCATTTCTTAATTTGATTACCATTATCATCTCTCTGATATACTCGTATGTTGATCAATTAGTAATTGGCTATTGTGTATGTGTAATGCTTATCCCAAATATTCCAACAGATGTAACTTCATAGCACTACATGTGCTTGACAGTCTTACCTCATATGAGCAATACTTCTAAGAAACCTTCAAAGATAGTAATAAACTTCCCCTTTGATGATCAAGCAATTCAGGTTGACCAAAGCCAGACAATTTATTCATAAGCGTGATGAAATTATATCACCTATCTATTAACAAATGAAGATAGTAAAACTCAAGATTGTTAAAATCGTCAATGCTCTCCACTGTTTTATTTTCTGTTATCAGACTGGAGACACCCAGTAATTGCATATTGAACTTAGAGGGAGTGAAACGTTGTCAAAACATTCCCAGATTGTTAACTGGTGAACTTAGAACACTGTATCATCTTAGAATACATAACAAATAAAACTGTCGTTTCTATACTTAAAATTGATTAAAAAGTCTTTAATTAAGCTGTCAATAATCTATGAAAAGTTGTCTAGTGATGGCATCACCTTCAGGAAGATATTCATTAAGCAACTAAACATAAATATATATAATTGAACAACCTTGATGGATACTGATCGAGGATGATGGTCAAATCTTTTGTCTTATAGACATAGAATGAAATGAAACTGTCCTAGTGTTTTTGAGTGTATCAAGGAACACCTTTTACAATTGTTAAATATTTCTAATATGTATATATATAGATTTTTGATTTAGGTGGTATATGAAATTTAACTATACCGTACACATTGAGAGGACACCCCTTAAACTTACTTTAGGGCATTTATACAGGCGAAATACGTCTAACTAATTCTATTAGTTTTTGATTGAGATCGTGAACCGATTGATGCTAGACCACCATTGAAAACATGAGAGTACTGGACGGCCGTTTCGTCCTATTGTGGGACTCTTTGGCAGTGAGCACCCACGATCCCTGTCATGGGATTCGAAGCCACGGCCTTCAGTCTCGCGCACGAACGGTTAACCTACTGGACCACTGAGCCAGCATCCAGTGGTGCTAATACCTAATCTCAACCAATCCACGAAATTGCGCGACCATCTTCCATTGTACTGAGGTAGATACCTGTTTCTACCCGACACGGATCGGCTCCAGTGGTCACGGCTTCTGACAAAGATTATTTTTTAAAAAGAAATATACTACTAATAAACTGATTACGCAATCATTTTGTTGTTATGTTTGAGTTTAAAAATACATGATAGATCATGAACATTTATCACTTATGCTGTTTTCTTCTAACTTACCTTACCCTACCAAGTGTAATGTTCTTTGTACTTTCACAAATAAGTCTGTTTAAATCTATGTATCAAGCTTTTTTTCGTGATGAATTCGTTTTGTTTCATTGCTTTTTTTCGTTTTCTACAAAACTCTATCGATTTTACTTATTCAGACATACACTACCACTACTACTACTACTACTGTTAAAAACAATAATCATAATAATTTCTCTGCGTCTTTAATAATTTTTAACAGCTGTATTGTTGTTGTCTACCCTATACATTCATTGATATGTATTATGCATAGTCACGGAAGTGCATTCACTGTTTGTTTAAATGTTAGTATACACATATATACATATTGCCGCGATTAATCCTGTCATAACTAACTGATACACTGTCATTTACCAACACAAATTGGTTGCGTTGATCACTGCGGTATATGCAACATGCATACATACTCTATTCGTTTTAGTGTTTTAATGAAATGAAGACAGTTTTACTCTCTCTCTCTCTCTCTCTCTCAATCTAATAGGTCTATTGTTATTACTATTAGTATCATGAATATTATTATTTATATTGTTGAATGTTGTTACAAGCAGAATGATGATAGTTAAAGCTTGTTTTTCTAAAAAAAAAAGCGGTGATATGTGTATAATTCAATATGAAAATCCACGTACATAAATACACACACACACACACACTTCAACATCAAAAACAAATCTACTTTATTTTTATTTGTCGGTTAAAAGCGTCCTTTAACTATGGCGGCAATGGCGGCGACGGTACTTTATGACAAGCCTTATGTATTATCTATGTGTTTATGTGTATATATACATACATACATATATACACACGTGGAAAACTTTGCCTCTTTTGTCATCGGATTATATCTACATAACTGTTTCTATGTATGTATGTATGTATGTTTACTTGTGTTGTTTACCTATTGATTGTTTGTCCACAAAAAATCGGTTTGTTTGTTGTCTGTCTGTCTGTCTATCTATCCATGTTATGTTTTTGTTTTTGTTTCTGTATTATGCACATTTTCTATAAATGTTTCTATGTGAATGTGAATGTGAATAGCCTTTATAATATTTTGATTATTCTACTTTTCAATGGAACATGTACAAATAAAATCCCGGTAAACTTACAAAGGAATATTTTTTTAAATTTTATAGATTTTCTAATCGCATAACAATTCCACGTACATACACACACACACATACATACAGAGGGGATTCATACATTTGACCTAATTTATTAAAATGAAATAATCTAAAGTGTGCTTGATTAAGAGATAAGTGATATGATTTTGTCATAGAATTTTCTTTGTTTCGTCATAGTTCAGTATCGGCTTTTTGTTTTCTTCGGTGGAATCAAAATCGATATTATACCTTAATTGTGAATAATACCATATTTGGAAAAAAATCAAAGGCATTCAAAGGATGGTAGTCAGTAGGAAACTCTAATATGACACGCATGAAATTGATCACTATCCAGTGATCAGTCAATTGTCGATGAATTTCTTAATCCTTTGATTGTTTATTTACAGATTTCGGAGGAAATCAGTTGATTATAGGTTAGATTAATCTTTCCATAACTAGTATCGATGAGAATATAATTTATGGACGGACCAATCATGTATAAGATAACCGGTATCGGATTTTTGCGTGAAATTCACTCATCTATTTGGATAAATAGAGTTTTGGCATTATAGCTGATGTCAGTTCGTGATGAAAAACCGAAATTTAATTCCTAAACTTAATCATCAACTGTAAACTATAATTGTAATTCCCCACACAGGTTTATAACTCTCATTTGGTCCTACTTATTAAGTGGAAACTCTCAAGGTCAGTCTAATGTCGCTCAAAGGTTGTTCATAAATTATCATCTCACCCTAGTATCTAGTCTCCACGTCATTGAAACCTATGCGTCAACAGATACCTCAAATTCAGCTAAAAGTATAGAGAAAACAGAGAAATACAAATCATTACAAATAACGGTTATTTTGATATATTTCATGTTTACTTTCTCACTTAAATTGGTATCATTATTTTTCTCATCACTGTCCTAATATGATATGTAGCAACTTGGGCTAAAATATCTTTACATCAGGCCCACCGCTGATTATAACTGATGGATTGAATTCACTAACGAAGTATTTGTACGTTGTATCCGTCATAGAATAGTCTCAGTTACAGTATTATTAAAAACCAGAGAACACTAGATAGATGTTTCGTCCTAGTATTGGGACTCTTCTACACAGTACAATACACAACCACTCCAACTGAAATCAATATATGACAAATACAACCAGTCTCTTAGCTGGTAGCTGGAGGTAGTCAACAGGAAACCCTGGATCCAGGCTTCGTGCTACTTGGCACTCGTCAGCAAGGTGTACTTGTAATCTTGAGGGAACTGGTGCTCCCTGGCGCATTCGATCTCGTGTCACCCAGCTTCACAGTCAGAGACGTTACCACTGAGCTATCCGAACCGCGACCGACCTCTTGTAGGACTGTGATGTAATCACAATGTCGAGTCACCTAGACTGGTGACCACATTGCAACATAATCGATAGCATTCGATCTGCACTAATAATAAGAACTAGACACGCATGACATTGATCACCACCCAGTGATCAATCAATAGTGACAACCAGTCTTTATAAAACTTCATTTAACCAATCGTTTGTTTAATTCATTTATCTTATTACATCTAATTCTTGATAATTAATATTGTTGTTTAGATTAACTGATAGTCATCTACAACAAATAGACAATCATGCAAAAGATACAACCAGTTCAAAACGACAACATGATAACAACAACATTTGTGACAGTCAATCACAATTCACAAATCAACCGTGTTTTATGAATAATAATAATAATAATAATAATAATAATAATAATAATAGTAATGATAATCCACATCCTGGAAACGGTTCAAGTCAATTATTAACACAAGCACCTATCACATCTTCATCAGTAATAACAATGCAGTCAGTGAATTCAACATCAAATAATGTTGATTTACCATATGTGCATTCAATTAATTTACGACAAACACATCAATCGGATAATCTCATAAAAGAGTCTAATACTACTGCTACTACTAATAATAATAATGATAATAATCCTCCCAAAATAAACTGGACAATAAGAAAACAAACAAATTTAGCTGAATCAGATCCAGTTTCATTTGTTCAATTATTAACAGATCGATTAGAGAAAATAAAAGAATCACGTGGTAAATTAGAAAAATTAATGTCACTTGTTAATCATCAGGTAAGTTGTGTTTTACTTTTATTTTATTTTATTTTGTTTAAACACATAAACATTGGTATAAGAAGGTACCAAATAGAGGTATGCGCTACATAAATCATTCGATTTGTGTGTGGGCTGTGATACTGCCTGGGTGCTCAAACTGGAGTAGGTGGTTTTCTTAGGGGGTCACACCCGGAGCCGTTGACCTAAACGTCTGATCCACATGGCAGTCCCATGGTAGCAGGTGACCAACGACTGGTTCATACGCCATTTGTTCCCTCAGGATCCTGAAGCCCATATGCAGCATTGATTTGGAGTGAGGGTTTTCCAACTTCCCTAGGTGGACTCTCTGTATCCACCAACGCGGTTAGATCGCTGGACATTTGCTTTTCGTGCTCTCAATTTCGTAAACAACATCCCCGCCATGAGAAAGCAGTGAGTAGGACTTCCCTGGCAGAGGGGCTATATACGTGTGGCCATGTGAGAACATTTCGATAGGGAGAGCGATCCCTCCCCATTCTCGGTCGTACCATGGCATTTGGGGGCAGATTTAACACTATATGAAACGCTTCATTTACTGGCCTTTCTTCATAGTTGGGAAAGCTTTTACTGACTTATTTCGATATTTTGAATATCGATTTGGTGATTATTGATTATAGCATGTGCTGATATTGTCGATTTAATTTGTAAATTTTACAGTTCTACAGTATTATTAGTTCATTTTGTGTAGCTTAAGTGTTCCTTGGGACAAGTCTAGGTTTCACGAGAAGACTCTCTAATGTAGAACTAATCACAATCGCCACAACCTAAACTACAGACAAAATTCTATGTTCATTTAAACGCCCCTCAAATGCCCTGATACGGACGAGAGTGGGGAGAGTCAGTTCTCGCTCTCTCGAAATTCTCTCACATGCTCTCACACACAAATATAGTATTTTTAGTATCATCATTGAGAATATGCTTCGAAAAACGAATGGAAAGTCGTGTACGGAGGAATACTGGATCTAAAATGTAGGCTATGATAAAAAGTGAACTATTCTAAACTTAGTCCTCAATCTTACTGTGCAACCCAAAATATAAAGAGAGTGATTGTCTAACATGGAAACCCTCAAAATCGTCCAAAGAATGAACTCAAATAAACCATTTCAATATCAATCATCATGCGAAAAGCTCGGTAGAAAACTCGTCCGTTCTGGAGCATACATTTAGATTCGGATTATGCTCTAGTGGGAGTATGTGTTTGCATATGTCTTGCCCAACGCAGAAGAACCACAACGGGAAGATTCTTTAGGGTTCGACGCAACAATGAAAAAGTCAAGTGTTTATTTTATGGACAGTTAGAGAAACACTTAGTCGACTGTTAGAGAACCATTCAACTTTATATAACTTGATATGATGTATAACTTTAATATAAGACTACTTAAACACTATTGTACACCTTAAATTGGACGTCAAAGTTATGGCTTAGCCATTCATAAGAATATCAAACATTTCGGTTACATCATATCCTCTCAACCAAGTAGTTTGATTGTGAAGTTTTCTTCATTGTTATTTTTAACCTCATCAGTGTTTACTTCAAGTAGTTTTTTTAAAGAGAAAATCATTATTCTGTTAACCGATTCTTACTAATTATCTTCATAGGTCCCGTTAATTTCATGCAGATTTGCATATAATTGTTAATTGATTGGTGAGACTATAATTTATGGACGACTATTGAGCGACGCTAAAGTAACCTTGAGAGTGTCTACCTACTTACTAGGGCTAAATGAAGGTTATGAAGCAGTTTGAAGAATAAGGATTATGATTTACATTTGATGGTTAGGGTTAGGAATTAGATTTAGGGTTTTCATCACAAACTTACATCAGTTATAATGCCAAAACAGTCAGTCAGTCAGCTACAACGTAGGACCAGGCACATATATGCATCGGTCCAAGTTGCCATACCTCATTAACACAACAAGATCAACACCAAATTTATAGAAGTAGTCACTTCAATGGTAATGATATATAAAAGAAGGATTGCATATAATGATATAGTACAGGAAGAAAGAATTAGTTGATAGAAAAAAAGATATGAGGCAGTTTTAATCTCTTAGTTTAAACGAAGACACAGAGTGTATACACCGACTCCATTGTGATCGATCGATTCTGAACCATATCACCAAGAATCTCCAACCATTGGTTACGATAGTCACATGGACCCCAACCAAGTAGTCTGCATCTACCAACATGGCTCAGATTAGAAGTTAGTGACTCTATTTATCCCAATGGATGAGTGAATTTCGTGCCAAAATCGAAGACCTTTTATCCTAATTCTGATTAGTTAGGTCCATAAATTATAGTCTCGCTAAATTGATTTTATTAAATTAACATCTAGTTTTTATGTGACTACTTAGATGAACTTGAAACAATGTTTTTATCTTTTAACATTGAATAGGTTGATGATAAACATCCAACAGAGTCTAAAACTACTCTACCAATAGGACAAACTGATCCAAATGAATTCATGTCTGCTGTTAATCAACATAATTCATCACATCATTTAGATCAATCAAATTGGTCACAATTAAAATCTAATTCGTTTATAAATACTACCAATAGCATAATGAATGAAACAAATTCTTCAACTATTCAACAACCTACATTAAATTATCCTCATAATTCTACATTGATTATGAATACTGGATCACAATTATTGAATAATGTCAATAAATTTCAAAATGCTCAAGAAATATTAGATGATCATTGTTCACGAATTTGGGCAGATGAATCCGATATGAATATTGACACCCAATTATTATTATCATATTCAAAAAGACAACAAAATGATTTGATGCATACACCATATCCTTCAATGTTATGTGATGATACACTTGTAAATTCAATGAAGCATAATACAACTGGTATTGTACGCAGTGAATCTAATGTTAAACAGTATGAAATGAAAAAATTAATGGAAAAAAGTACATTTGCTACAGTAGTTGTTTCGTCTACAGACTCTTCTTTTGTATCTTCAAATAATAATAATAATAATAATAATAATAATAATAATAATAATAATAACAGGACAGAAATATCGGATAATTCTCATCGAAGACGACATATTACTGCTTCTGGTGGTAATGTGACTTATCGAAGTTTCAGTCGACCTAATAAATCTGATCTACGGTCTATCGCTTCATGGGATAGTGGTGTTGTAAGTAATTATTATGAAAAAAAGCATCGTTTACATCATCACCATCATCATCATCGTGATGATTTAGATATTATGGATGATACAGTAGACACTGTATCAATTTTAGAAGCGGCTAGTTTGCAAGCTTTATCATCATCAACTACAGAGTTAGCTCTTGTCAATGGTGAAGTAACTGCTAAACTAGTTGAGAAAATTATACGTCATTATCCACGTGGAATATTCGATGGTGACGATAATTATGTTAGAAAGAATCATACAAATGCAAGCGAAGAGTCATATTTTAAATCAAGTCAATTCAAAGAAACCTCAAATCCAAATTATGCATATCCGTTTAGTAGTAGTAGGTTGAGACGAAGAAGTAAACAATGTGAATCTTTTTACGAATCACCGTCATCATCACTATCTTACCCAATCCCTGGTGTTAATTTGAATTCTACATGTTCTGTTAACAATACTACCACTACTACTACTGGTACCTGTCAACAACACCCTGGCATAATGATCCCATGTGAATGTCATCGTTGTATTCATTGTACACATTCACCATCAGCATTAAATGATCATTTATCAGCAAACTATTGTAATTGTAATTATATTCATCAATTAAATGATAAACCTCAAAATTCTACTACTTGTCATAGTCAACAATTGCCCATTATTACTGCTTCAGATACATCGAGTACTTTTGACTCAGGAATATCATCTGCATACGATCAACTACCTTTAAGAAAACAAGTAAACAACAATCGAGAAAATCGAAGCCAGTATGTGTTTATTATTATTTTTACATGATTACTAGTATTATATTGGTGGGGGGGACCTTTAAGTAAAAATATTCACACTTTTTTTGTTGTGTGACATTAAAATTATCTACCGAGTATTATACTTTATGAAACATTAGCCTACTATCAGTCAGTCAGTCAATAACAACGTAGAACTTCGTACGTACGTACATCAGTTCGAGTTGCCACACCACATTAGCCCAGAGATGCAGTGGTCGATTCAAATCCCGTAGTGCTAGATGTAGTAAAATTATAAGCTGTAATCAGAAAAATTAGGGTTTGAAGATGTTATTCAAGGAGTATAATCCAGTGAAATAAATTTGGAAAGAGAAAAAAGAAAGGGACATGAAGAATTCAGAAGATTAGAATTTAGGAGAACACAAAGAGTGTATGCACCTGCGCCATTGCAAACGATTTTGAGCCATGTCATTCAGGGTCTCTAACCATCGGTTGCTATCATCTAGCGGTCCCCAACCAGGTAGGTAGTCTACACCTACCAACATGACTCGGTCCACTTGTCAGTGACTTCATGGATTTGTCCTATGTTTTGGTCTGGCCTCCCCTAGATTTCTTTCAACCTACTCCTATACAACAAAACATCTCACGTCGAGGCAGTCGGTGGTTGGGCATACGTAACACATGTCCCATCCTTACCTAGTACCCGTTTCCTAACAACTGCATTACTTACTCGATGGCCCCAGGATATACGAGCAATATTTCTAAGACACCTATGATCAAATACTAGTAACCTACGGATATCCTCTACTCTTACCGGCCATGTTTCACTGTCATAAAGTAGGACGGAACGAGCTGCTGCGCAGCAAACCAGTCCTTTAGTTGGTAAACGGATATCTCGCCATAAATGACGCAAGTTGGCGAAAGCTAGTCGAGCTTTCTGTATCCGTGCTGAAATTTCGTCACACACCAGACCACAAGGGCTGATGAGACTTCCAAGATAAGTGAAGCGATCGACACGCTCAATTACTTCACTGCCTATCATTAGTTCGGGTGTCGATGCAACCCAATCCTGAAGCAACATTTTGCATTTCGAGGGGGAGAAATTAGCCTACTGTAGTCACCTTCCTATTTATTACTAGTTATTCTTGTTGTTATTAAGGTATGTTGTGCCATTTATGTAATTCTCACTAAAGTTAGTTTCATATCGTTGATTATTCAAGTAATAATTCTCATCTGATCTAAATATAAACCAACAAACCTCACTGTTTACATCTAATGGTGACATTATATAGTTTTCTATATCATGATGATGTCAACAAAGATTGCCAGATAGTTTCTGTTAAATTAATGCGATTGTCAGACTTATCTGTCATTGATAAATCTAAAAAAACTACGTTAACTGGAACATTATGTCTCTGTTGGGTTACTCGGTAAGATCAAAAGCGGAAACTCTCGCAGAAGAAGTCTTACTGTCGACTCTGATAGTAGCTTAATTATGGATAACCAGTAACTCAAATGATCGTGCCTTTCTAAAGATGAAAGAAATATTTATGAAAGTGATCGACCTTAAAATAACACACATCAATTTGTTTCATTGGTTTTTGATGCCGATGATATGTTTCTGTAGGTTGTGAAACTATAATCATTTCTCCAGATTGATAAGATCCTCGAAACTAAATCAATTTTCAATTTAGATTTATCCAGAGATGAAGTTCTACAATGTTGGCATTCAGAATATGTCGACCTCCGCACTACACTGTGAAGATTGTAAAACAAGAGGTGATATGTTTTCAACTTGATGGTGAGATTTGGTATACTGAATTCTGATGCAATAGTATGTTTGGTGGCAGCTTGGTGCACATTTGTGTAATTGACCTCGAGCCACTCTTTTTAAAATGAAAGCTAATGATATGAATTTTGTTCAATCGAGCTAACTTGAAGTACGGTGAATATCGAGTTCGGTTAGTCAGTCATCTACAAGGTAGGACCAGGCATATATATGCGTTGGTCCAGGTTGCCATACCTCAGTGGTAGTAATATTATATAAATAAAGATTGCATATAAGGATATGATACAGGGAGAAAGGATCAGTTCGTATAAAGAAAAGCATTGAGTAATTTTAACCTCACGGTTTAAGTGAAGACAAATAGCGTATACACCTACGCCATTGTGGTTGATTCTGAGCCATGTCACCCACAGTCTCTAAATGTTGGTCACGATAGTCACTCAGTCTGCATCTACCAATATGGCTCAGATCAGATGTTAGTGACTTTATGGGCTGATATCAAGTTCCTTAACAATAAGTCCTCAGCTTCTGGACAAATTAATGTAGGGACTGTGAAGCTCTCGGTCTAATTGGTACACGTCAGTCAGAAATATCTAGAATTTCGGAGAGGCTGTTGCTCTTCATGGGATTTTAAAATCAAACCACTGTCTCATAGTCAGAGTCTTTACTATTGAGCTATTTTGAAGCAATCTGATTATTTGTTATGAAATAAAATCCCTAAATAATTGTATTTAGTTTAGTCGGAATTTATATATTGTGAACTTCAGCTTAGTTATTATTAATATTATTATTATAGGAGCCTTCATAGTTGGCAAACAAATCCTAATTTCAAGGACAAACATCTTCCCACTCCACGAGGAAACCGTACCCATTCTGCGTCAAAATCCATGTACGACAATAATGATAATAACAATAATAATAACAATAGTGTTACTACTACTTATACACGTGAGTGCCCTCTAACAAACTGCCTCATTTCATCGTGTTATGAATTTGATTCGAAACAGACAACAACTGGACAACAGTTTAATCAACATACTATGAATGATTTACACTTATGTGATTCATGTTCTTCAGTACATCATCATTATCATAACATTCGTCATCATTATCGTCATTCTCATTTTCTTCACCATCATTCTCACTGTCCAGAATTGATGATCAATGATTTGAATTATAAATATGGTAAGTTATGAAATTTTGATTGCTATATGAATGTACGTTTTTCTTCTTTGAACAATTCCACCCCTAACTATTTAATATCAATCCTAACTAACCTCAACACAACCATCCAACTGAATAGATATTTGAAAATGTGGATTGTGTGTGTGAGGATCCGGAACAAATGCAAGATTCTTTGACTAAGAAGTAATTGTCAATGATTTCATCCTAATTTGTACTTCCTGATCGATGGGAATCCAAATTCCGAAAAGATTCGAGCCTGAAACCTTTTTACTTCGTCGGCAACCCAGTATATCTGGACCACTGAGCCAAGATCCAGTTATCATCGTTCCCGAATTCAATGTATTCGCAATCCAACTGAGGAGTCGTCTAGATCTTTTCAATTATATCTGTCCTTCTGCTAACATCTTCACACTCCACTGGTTACAACTTTTGATTAGGATTTCAGGAATCATATCTCCAAGCTAGTCAGTAGAAAATTTATTGAGTGTTTGTTTTGGAATGTAGTCAAGCAGTAAAATTCTAGACGACCTAGCATCTCGTCCCATTTAGGACATGGTATCTGTGTATGCTTATAACTCACTGTTACTGATGTTTACATTGACACTTGAACCCATTACTTCCAGTATTAATCTATTATGCTTTAAGCAACTGAGTTCAAACATATACTAGTTTTTCCACATAGAGTATAATATTATTCTCGTGGTTTTTTTTAAATTACCGCTCTTGTCAGTATTCGCGACTATGTCCTGAATTTCATCTCTATCTAAAAGTATGGAAAAATTTATAACTAACGCTTAAATTTCAATAGTTGAGATCATGAGTCAATTGAAGGTAGACCACCATGGAAAACCTGGAAGCACTGGACGGCCGTTCCGGTTCGAGACTGATAGGTCCTGTGTTGGAATCTTGAGAGGCGAGATCGTAGATGCACACTGCTAAGGAGTCCTACAATAGGACGAAACGACCGTCCATTGCTTCCAGGTTTTCTATAGTGGTCCAGCTTCAATTGACTTATGATCTCAATTATTGAAATTACTATAATGTCCACAAAACCCCTTGTGATATTTTTAGGTCCCGATAAACATAATGAATGGTAACTCTGGGATCCTTTTATGGACCAACACTAAAAGTATATTTTTATCGTATAATTGTTAAATAACTAGACTATTCATATTCACCTTCCTCTTATTATAAGCTTTATTTTGACCTATGAACCCATTATTATACATTTTACCATTCTTAAATTATGCCCTGTCTATTAGTCACTGCCTCCCACATTCACAGCCACATTTGGCCAAATGTTATTTTCTACTTTATGCTACGTTGTGGTCTGTTTGATTGGTATATAAACTCAGTATGTTTGAAATATAAGGATTCTGGACTTAACTAACTAGGCTAAGCAGGAAGCAGGACCAATCAGAACTCGAGACTGCTCGCATGTGTTTTATGCGTCGTGGATCCGATCGATAATTCACTGTTTCTGATTAACGGCTTTGGGCAATCACAGATATTAACAATTAAGTGTAATATCAATTTTCTTCTTTATTTTACACACAACAAGTACATATGTGTATTGTATATTTATTTTATTGAGATCTTGAACCAATTGATGTTAGACCATCACAATTGAAAACCTGGAAGCACTGGACGGCCGTTTCGTCCTATTGTGGGACTCCTCAGCAGTGCGCACCCACGATCCCGCCCGCGGGATTCGAACAGGGCCTTCGGTCTCGCGCGCGAACGCTTAACCAACTGGACCACTGAGCCGGCATCCAATGGTGATAGTTTCTAACATCAACCAATCCACGAAATTGCGCGACCAACTTCCATTGTACCTAAGTAGATAACTGTCTCTACCCGACAAGGATTAGCTGCTGAAGTCCCACAATAGGACGAAACGGCCGTCCAGTGCTTCAGGTTTTCAATTGTGATGGTCTAACATCAATTGGTTCAAGATCTCAATCAAAAACTTAATAATCTCCACAACCCCTATACTATATTGTATACCTGTTGAAGATAATGAAAGTTATTATTCTTATATAGAGGTTGTCTTTTATTCGATTCGTTTATTGATATGAGATTAAATGATAGTAATAATATAAATGAAATATAATCATCATAATCAGTAGTTGTAATTGTATAGTAATGAGATTAATTTTCTTCTATTTTCACTTTTCTCTTGTCGTTATTTTGTTGTTGTTGTTGTTGTTGTTGTTGCTATACTGATATACATAAATGATTTCAAAAGAAGCCGCAAACTGTTTGTGATTCTCTTTTCCTTTTTTTCTTTCTTTCTTTCTTCCATTCATATTTGCATTTATATTATGAATTATATAGTCCCTTTGAAGTGCTTCTTTTTAACTAAACTGTGTTTTTTCTTCTTCTCTTCTTTATATCCATATTATATATATGTGTATATGGAATAGTTTATCTTGTTTATCTCTTGTTATTTACTATTTGTCCAATAGAAAACACTTTTTACCGTCCTATTTACTTTGATGTTTTTTTTAATTTGTTTATTTGTTGATGTGATGAATACCGGTGTCTATTTATTCTTTATGACTATATACATACACACATACACACACATACACATACATACATACATACAATTCTCCGGATATTGTCTTTATCCTTGTGTACTTTTCATGTATTGTCGACGTATAGAAGATATACGTCTACATCTAATACTAAATTATAAGTTTATATTATTAATTATGTCGGTAATTTCTTTGATCATTTCAATAATAGTTCTATTTGCTTTGTGTTTCTATGTGTATCTATGTTGGTTTTGGTTTGTTTAGGAATTAACAACTGATGAAATCTATTTCGGTTTCAATGTACTTTTTCTGTCCTATATATATATATATATATATAGACTAACAATGTTGCTTTTATGATATTCACCGCCACTGATTCGCCCTAACTCTCTCATACATCCGCATATATATATATATATATATATATATATATATATATATACTTAATGAATGAAACAATGTTTTTTAGTTTTTAATTCGTTTGTTTTCCTTTTTTTCTATTTTCTCTTTCTTCTTCTTCTTTTTCATTATCCGTTCCTCAAAATTTTACCTTTTTTTATTTTTAACACAGAAATGGTAGTGTAAAAGTCGAAGGGATAATAGTGAATACTTAAACTCCACTTAGATGTAATCATTATGTTTAATGTTAAGAGTTAAGAAGGTTGGGGGATGATGGAAAGAGTAAAGATTAATGAATGGGAAACAGTGGAACAAATGATCTGTGTGATTGTTATAGATAATTAACTAATTTTTTTTCTTTAAATTCTTTGATATTTTTGTTTCTTTTAACCTTTTTAAATAAGATAAATTAAAATTTTCATTATATATTACTATGTTGTTGCTGACTGACTAACTGACTGAATTGTTAGTATAGGGATTGTGGAGATTATTAAGCTCTTAGTTGAGATCATGAAGCGATTGATGTTAGACCACCTTTAAAAACCTGGAAGCACTGAACGGCCGTTTCGTCCTATTGTGGGACTCCTCAGCACTGCGCATCCACGATCCTACTCGCGGGATTCGAATCCAGGGCCTTCGGTCTCGCGCGCGAACGCTTAACCTACTGGACCACTGAGCTGGCCGGTATCCAATGTTGATAGTGTCAGTAGTACATGTTGTGTGTACGTACATACGAATTTCTACGTTGTTACTGACTGACTGACTGACTAACTGATGTTGTGTGTATTATGCATCATAGATAGAATAGAATACAGGGATTATGATTGTTTTCTGTGTGTTAGAGAGAAACTCTTACCATTTTCATATTGTGAACATTAATACTAATTACAAAGCATTAAATAATGTGTTGTAGTTCAGTGAAGAGATCTCTTTCTGAACGGCGGATTCATTCACGAAAAGCAAAAGAGTGTACAATCATAATTATATACTTCTCCTTAGTCTACAATAATAATTGTTGGTGATAGGTTTGCTGATGATGACCAAATCATGAATAATATCAAGTTTATGAATGTAGTTGTGTAGATTTTGAACATTTATAAGTTGTATTTATTAATGATTGATATCAGTTGGGATACCATCGACAACTGGAGAATAACACATAGCTGTTGCATCTATTTGCACAACATAGATTGACTTTTAGACACTATATTCAATATTGGATTGTACTGGTTAGTTACCAGTACATACCCTAACTATCAAGTTTTACATACCTAGTTCTCAATAATCATATTTCTGATCTACTCTCATCTTTGCTATTACAACACATCAAGCTACATCGTTCTTATAATTGATCTACCTCATTTACTTCGGAATTTATCCTTGATATCCTCAGATCCAGCAACTGATTGATTTCACAAGGCACTCTCAGTAGTAGTTAATGCATTCGGTTTTCAAACTCTAGGTAACTTATTGAAGTCTTATATTCACTCATTTTAATTTACACTATTAACTACAGTAATCTATTTACTTGTTTCATAATGACTTACATTATAAAGGGAAATACTTTAAACAGCCCCCAAATGCCCTGGCATGGTCAAGAGTGGGGTGGGCCCGCCCTCCCTCTCGAAATTCTCTCACACGGCCACGCGTATACAGCCTCTGCCAGGGAAGTCCTACTCACTGCCTTCTCATGGCGGGGGTGTTTACGAAAATGAGAGGATGAAAAGCGAGTGTCCGGCGCTTCAACCGGATTCCAAACCAATGGTGCACATGGGCTCCAGTATCCTGAAGGAACAAATGGAGTATGAACCAATCGTTGCTCACCGGCTACCATGGGACTGCCTCTCCTCACGATGCTCCACTGCCTTGTGGATCAGACCATCAGGTCAACGGCTCCGGGTGTGACCCCCTAAGGAAACCACCTGCTTCGGTCTGGGCACCAGGGCAATATCCCAGCCCCCCACACAAGTCGAACGATTTATGTGGCGCATATATATTTGGTGCCTCCTTGTACCAATGTTTATGTCTTTAAATAAATAAATAAAATACTTTAAAGATATACCTATTCATGTTATCATTATCATCATTGATCAATTGCCTATATTTCATATTGGTCTGTTTATTTGTGATTGTGTCTTTCATACATCAATACACCACATACACTAAATTGATAGCTTTTCATTTGTGTACATGTAGGTTGTTGTGTATGTTCAAATGCCCATGTGCATGTTCACTTATCTTATAGTGAAAATAAGCAAAACATAAACATAGTTGTTATGTAATGGAAAATACATTAAAAAAGAAATACCTATATATACTGTCTTATTGAATAGAACAATAATAATAAGAATAACAACAAAACCACTACCTTTTGTTGGAGAGAGGGATTATTATGACTTAAAATTCATCCTTAAATAGAAGGTAACTTAGTGTTAGTGTTGAGCTAATTACTTGTTAAATTAAAGCATTCGACTTGTCTTTATGGTTGTGTACTACTATGGTTAAAATATAAACTATGAATGTGAAAATGAACAACAATATTGATATTACAGTTGGTCTCATTAAGATTATATTCTGCTTCATTCCGCTTTCATTTTGTTGTGTGTGATAAGATTGATTCATTGTAGTGTTATAGGTGCAACACAGTGGCTAGAGACGTTATCAGATATGGCTCAGAATAGAAGCCAGTGGCGATCCTGCTGTAATCTTCTTTTACTTTCTTCATAAAAAGTGGTTGTGTCTCCCTTACCTGAAAGATTTCTTCCGATTGTACCTTTGCGTTCCCTCGTTACTACCACACTATCTTACACCAATCTCTTCGTTATTGTTCTCTTTTTTTTTCTATTTCTCTTCGAATTCTCATTGTTTTGTGTGGCGCATATATATTGGCGCTCTCTTGTACCAATATTTATGTGTTCAAATAAATAAATAAATAGTGTTATAGGTTTAACTTATCAAACATTTATGGTTTGTCTGTGGTAGGCTTTCTATAGAAACATTTATTATATAATGTGATGAAAGGTTACTCTCTATTTGTGTATATTTCAAAATAGATGGAACGGTGTTTATCCTTATGAAGTGATTTTTCACTGGTTTAGACATTTGACTTTCAGTTATCACATTAGAAGTTTGAACTCCTCTTCTACTTGAATATGAGTAACTTAATAGTAACATAAACATGCACAGAGTGGATATAAGCCAAATACACCAATCTGTAAGTGACGATGAGTTAACAATAATGTCCCAATAGTTGGCGTAGAACTATCGGTTTTCTGAAATTATACAAAATCCTGAAGCGATTCGCTCATTTATTTTATTTATTTAAACACATAAACATTAGTACAAGGAGACAACAAACAGATATGCGCCACATAAATCATTCAATTCATGTGAGGGCTGAGATACTACCCGGGTGCTCAAACCGAGGTAGGTGGTTTTCTTAGGAGGTCACACCCGGAGACTTCGACCTAAAGGTCTAATCTACAAGGCAGTGGAACAACGTTAGGAGATGCAGTCCCATGGTGACTAACGATTGGTTCATACGCCATTTGTTTCTTCAGGATTCTGGAGCCCATGTGCATTATTGGTTTGAAATAAAGGTTTTCCAACTACCCTAGATGAATCCTCTGTGTCCATCGACCCAGTTAAAGCGCCGGACATTCGCTTTTCTTTTTCTCAATTTCGTAAACAACAGTAATGTCATGAGAAAGCAGTGATTAGGACTTTTCTGTCAGTGGTTGTATGCACGTGACCCATGTGAGAGCATTTGTAAAGGGAGAGCTAACTCTCCCCACTCTCGGCAGTACCAGGGCATTTCTGGGATAGGGGTATTCATTATCTTTCTCACACATTGACTGACTGATTGCCATCTAATTATCATTGTCTTAATTATTAAATTCATGTACATTAATTTTGTTCAAATTTATCATGTTCATTTGTTATTTATGAATGTTTACTATTTATTCGCCTTATATAAGAGAATTTAAAAAAACAAAACAACTTTTAATTAAAGTATTAAAACAATTATACAATCTGAATGTATAATTTATTTGTGGCGCCAAATATATGTGCATAGATACATACATATAGCCTCTGTGTGTGTGTGTGTGTGTGTGCGTGTCCTAAGCACCAAATACGGATATAACTATTGTGAATACACCAAATGATGTGGAAGCAATCAGAATCATTAAACAAATAGAATATAGTGACAACTTGATAGATTATTATAAAAGTATATACATTTACAAAGTAGTAGTAGATTGAACATATTTGATTAATGTTTTGAATATTAAAAAAAATTAAGCGAAATCATCTTGTTAGATTGTTTCTATGTTGATTATTGTATCCATATACACGAAATGAGAAATAAGAACAGTTTAGAGTAAAAAGAGTGAAGTGTTTATTTAGAATTAATTTGTAACCACTGGAAGATGAGGGATAGTGTACATTAGACAAAAGATGACAAATCGATTGATAAGGTTGTCAATCTTTACCTACTGAAATTAGTTGGGACATGTATTACGTGTATACCTAACCAAAGTCTACTTTAATATCCAGTGCTTGTTGAAGCAGGACTAAGTTGTGAGAAAAAGAAGGTGGCTAAATCAAAACGTGTTTTTAGTGTCTGATCCAGATACAGACTACCTGGTTGAGGTCCGCTCAATAACGATGACCAGCGGTTAGAGACGTTGGATGATGTGAGTCGAGATCGGTTTGAATGAAGCAGATATATTCATCATTTATCTTCTTCTAGATCTTGAATTCCAATACTCGCATAGATACGTTCTCACTCCGGACTCTTGAACCGTATTTTCAACATTTAGTTTTTTTAAAAAAAATTCTCATTGCTACTGATGATTATTTCGACTTCTGGCCCTAACTTTGGCCAATACACACACATATATATATATGTACCAGGCTCTAAATTGATTATCACTGGTAGCCATCCACAACTTGAGTTCGATCTTCTTTACATCTTATTCAACTTGAATAAGTGCGTAATAACACTAAACTCTACTCTTTAGAAAAACACACAGAAATCCTCATTTGGCTACTTTTTGAGCTACATTTTCAAATTCAGTCTTAAAATGAAAAAAGATTTGAAATTTATTTCTTCAATCTTTCTGACTGTGATTATAATTTCAGCCATGTGTATGTTTATTTTAATAGATGTGAATAATGATTGTAAAAAGCCAACAAGTGGTAAATTACTTCAACACTGGTTACAATTGCAACAAAATTCATCAGAAACTTTACATACACCACTTCGACCTACTACTACTACTACTACTACTACTACTACTACTACTAATGATGATGATGATGATGATGAGCAGAAAATAAAATCTCTATCTTCAGATCATGCTGTGTTGTTGTCCAATGATAATTCACAAGCACAGATTAATAAAAATGGTAAAGAACCATCATCATCATCGTCACATGGAAGAAAATCACATCATCATCACCATCATCATCATCATAGTCATCGGAAATCTAGCGCACATCGTATTGGTAATAATAATGTCAATATGACTACTAATAGTAGTAGTACTAATAATAAGAATCCTAAAAATTCAATGAATGTTGACAATAGTTTGGAGTTGAACAACAATATTCGACTGGATTTGGACGAAAACGATGATGATCATGATGAAAATAATACAAGGTTAGTTGATTCTCTACCATATTTTATTCGTTGGCAAATAGTAATAATATAACTTGTTTATTAATTAATGGTATAGGATATTCGAATTTCAACCACTGAAGCAGGCAATGAAGGGTCCTAACTACCTTTCCACGATCATAATATTATATTATCATCATCGCTGTCTCGTCGCACTTATTTAGAACTATAAACGAAAGTACGTTAATTAGTCAGTCAGTCAGTAACAACGTAGAACTTCGTACGTACGTACATCAGTTCGAGTTGCCATACCACATTAGCACAGAGATGCAGTTGTCGATTCACATCCCGTAGTGATAGAGGTGGTAAGAGTATGAACAGTAATCAGAAAGATTAGGGTTTGGAGATGTTATTTAAAGAGTATAATCCAGTGAAATAAATTTGGAAAGAGAAAAAAGAAAGGGACATGAGGAATTCAGAAGATTAGAATTTGGGAGAACACAAAGAGTGTATGCACCTGCGCCATTGCAAACGATTTTGAGCCATGTCATTCAGGGTCTCTAACCATCGGTTGCTATCATCTAGCGGATCCCAACCAGATAGTCTACACCTACCAACATGACTCGGTCCACTTGTCAGTGACTTCGTGGATTTGTCCTATGTTTTGGTCTGGCCTCCCCTAGATTTCTTTCAACCTACTCCTATACCGTTGAACATCGCACGTTGAGGCAGTCGGTGGTTGGGCATACGTAACACATGTCCCAGCCATCTCAACTGATGAATTTTCACTACGTCATCAATTGATTTGCCATCCTTACCTAGTACCCGTTTCCTAACAACTGCATTACTTACTCGATGGTCCCAGGATATACGATGTACTTTAATTAGGAAATAAACAACTGTCTTATCAGCACTTGTTAAGTGTGGTTTAATAAATAACATGTGTTATTCTACGGTATATTGAATCAAAATTCATGTTAGTTCAATCAGTCGATCAGTTATACACAACTTGAAATCTGACACATGCCTCAGTTCAAGTTGCCGTACCACATTAACACAACACGATAGAATTATTTCAAGACAAATACCAGAGTAATAGGAGTAGCAGTTAGTTGATTTTTGTCAGTAATGTGTCTACACTCTCGAGAAAAATATTGTTTTTTGTATGATTCTAACATGTAGTTGATGATTGACCTTCTGATCCATATAATTTAACTAACACGAAGAACTAAGTAATCAGGATATTTATTAGTACTATCCAAACAGTGTTAATATCTCAGTCCTACTACATAAGATCAATTTCCATTCCCAAGAAGTTCGATGGTAAAATCCCTTAATGTGTACCGTAGGTTCGAATCCCACAGGAAGAATTAATTCTTCAAAAACTGTAGATATATCTTCATGTGACTGATAAGTCTTGTTAATTTGAACGCTTTATTCGGTTCCTAAGCTATTCTGATAACCCACAAGCTAGAACTATACAGCGATTTGAACTCGAGAGAAAAAGGCGTAAAATAAGCGAAAAACACTTTACTCCAAAGGTTCATTTTTGTACAGAAAAACACGGGTATTTATAGATGTTAACATCTGTTAAATCAACATCATATTTTGGCCAATCTACTAAAAGATATATTATGCTACTGACCAATAGTAGCACGCCATGTTGACATTCTAGAAAACTCCATCATGCTCTGATTGGTTAGGAATCTTGGCCTCCTTTAGGGCCTCTGGAGGCTCCGTTGCAGTTCTCGGAAAGCCGACTTAACAGTGACAAATATCAACTAATTTGAACCACTGAATCAAGCCAAGGTTTTAAATGCTTAAAACTAAAGTTATAAATAGAACATCACAAAAACTTATCCAAATCATGATTACAAAAACACAACATAGTAACAATGATGATGATAATAGTCAGTTTTAAATTTATCAAACAACATATGGATATATTGAATAAAATTTTTATGTTTGATACAATGTATTTATTCATCTTTCAATTAACAATCCTCTAAAGAACTAGTTCAAAATTGAGTCATAAAACAACAATCTTTCTTTTATATATCACTACCATCATTGAATGAACTACTTCTATAAATCTGGTGTTCATCTTGTTGTGTTGTTAATGAGGTATGGTAACTTGAACCGATGCACATATGTGCCTGGTCCTACGTTGTAGCTGACTGACTGACCATGATGCTCTGATTGGTTAGGACTCTTGGGCTCCTTTAAGGTCTCTGGAGGCTCCGTTGCAGTTCTCGGAAAGTTGACTTAACAGTAACAAATATCAACTCATTTGAACCACTGAATCAAGCCAAGGTTTTAAATGCTTAAAACTAAAGTTATAAATAGAACATCATAAAAACTTATCCAAATCATGATTACAAAAACACAACATAGTAACAATGATGATGATGATGATGATGATAATAGTCAGTTTTCAATTTATCAAACAACATATGGATACATTCAATAAAATTTTTGATGTTTGATACAATGTATTTATTCATCTTTCAATTAACAATCCTCTGAAGAACTAGTTCAAAATTGAGTCATAAAACAGCAATCTTTCTTTTATATCACACACTACCATCATTGAATGAACTACTTTTATAAATCTGATGTTCATCTTGTTGTGTTGTTAATGAGGTATGGTAACTTGAACCGATGCACATATGTGCCTGGTCCTACGTTGTAGCTGACTGACTGACCATGATGCTCTGATTGGTTAGGACTCTTGGGCTCCTTTAAGGTCTCTGGAGGCTCCGTTGCAGTTCTCGGAAAGTTGACTTAACAGTAACAAATATCAACTCATTTGAACCACTGAATCAAGCCAAGGTTTTAAATGCTTAAAACTAAAGTTATAAATAGAACATCATAAAAACTTATCCAAATCATGATTACAAAAACACAACATAGTAACAATGATGATGATGATGATGATGATGATAATAGTCAGTTTTCAATTTATCAAACAACATATGGATACATTCAATAAAATTTTTGATGTTTGATACAATGTATTTATTCATCTTTCAATTAACAATCCTCTGAAGAACTAGTTCAAAATTGAGTCATAAAACAGCAATCTTTCTTTTATATCACACACTACCATCATTGAATGAACTACTTTTATAAATCTGATGTTCATCTTGTTGTGTTGTTAATGAGGTATGGTAACTTGAACCGATGTATATATGTGCCTGGTCCTACGTTGTAGCTGACTGACTGACCATGATGCTCTGATTGGTTAGGAATCTTGGCCTCCTTTAGGGTCTCTGGAGGCTCCGTTGCAGTTCTCGGAAAGCCGACTTAACAGTGACAAATATCAACTAATTTGAACCACTGAATCAAGCCAAGGTTTTAAATGCTTAAAACTAAAGTTATAAATAGAACATCACAAAAACTTATCCAAATCATGATTACAAAAACACAACATAGTAACAATGATGATGATAATAGTCAGTTTTAAATTTATCAAACAACATATGGATATATTGAATAAAATTTTTATGTTTGATACAATGTATTTATTCATCTTTCAATTAACAATCCTCTAAAGAACTAGTTCAAAATTGAGTCATAAAACAACAATCTTTCTTTTATATATCACTACCATCATTGAATGAACTACTTCTATAAATCTGGTGTTCATCTTGTTGTGTTAATGAGGTATGGTAACTTGAACCGATGTATATATGTGCCTGGTCCTACGTTGTAGCTGACTGACTGACTGATTATTATTATTATTATTTGACATGATTTCAGTGTATCGGATTGAAATTGTTGTTAACCAACCAGGTTAAAATGTGTCGGACATTCGCTTTTCATTCTCTCAATTTCGTAAACAACAGTAATGCCATGAGAAAGCAGTGATTAGGACTTCCCTGTTAATGGGTGTATCGATATGACCATGTGTGAGAGCGTTTGGAGAGGGAGTGCTGAATTCTTCCCATTCTTGGCCATACCAGGGCATTAGCCTATACCTATAATCTAGAAACAATTATGAGAAAGATTAAACATTGACAATAAAATTCGAGAGGACAGAATGAAAAGGCATTTATAAAGGAATATACTGGTATGCACAGTATGCACATATGCCAATAGCAGATTGATCAATTACAGTCTTAAACTTCAATGAGAAGATACAAGCCAAACAATACCAAGTGAACTAACTATTAGTTGCACTAGTAAAGATTTTTAAGGTTTATTAAATGATAATGAGTAGTTTTGTTTATTTTTGAATTGAATTAAGCGTTTTAATCATCAAAATTTGAGGTTTAAAGCATTATTTTTATAAAAACTTTCACGTTCCAAATGCCTTGGTACAGCCGAAAGTGGAGAGAGTCAACTCTCCCTCTCTAGTTGCTCTCACAAAGTCAAGTCGATACAGCCATTGTCAGGTATGTCCTACTTACTGCCTTCTCGGGGCATTACTATTGCTTACGCTTTAACCGGGTTGGTAGATATGCAGTTTCACCTAGGGCGGTTGGAAAACCCTCATTTCAAACCAATGGTGCATATGGGCTCCATGATACTAAGGAAACGAAATGTGTATAAACCAATTATTGGTCACCGGCTACCATGAGACTGCATCTTTATACGTTACTACACTGCCTTGTGGATCAAACTTTTAGGTCAACGCCTCCGGGTGTGGCCCCTTAAGGAAACCGCCTGTTTCGGTTTGAGCACCCAGACAGTATCTCAGCCCTCACCTAAATCGAATGATTTATGTGGTGCATTTCTATTTTCTGCCTCCTTGTACTAATGTTTATGTGTTTAAATTAATAGTAAATAATCGTTATTTTATTAACTTTTTTTTAAAATTTAGTAGTACACGTTTGGACTCTAAATTATCTTCATCATCATCTGGAATGATGCAACAGAGTTGCCATACTACTTCCACAACTGGTTCATCAGGTCCTGGATTAGTTGTCGGCTATTATCTATGCGATGATCCTGTTCCTTATCGAACTGTTTGGACTGGTGGTTCACATAATCCACCTCCATCTTCTTCCATTTCTTCCTCTGGTCTATTTGTTGAAGTTAATGATCAATCAGAAATTGTAGACAATTTTCAAACTAAACTGAGTAATCAATCTTTGTTAACATTGGGACAATTTAAACAATTGATTGCTAAAAAAGGTGTTTATCGGTAAGTTCTTATGATAGTCACTTTTTTCTGTGCTTGTTATTTTGTAAGCTCACTGAATCTTTTTTTTTCAAATGACCCTGTTTCTAAGATGTAAATATAGAGGATAAAAATTTATTATATATGCGGCACACATTTTCATCATCATTATATTTGTGTATGGACTGTGATACTGCCCGGGTGCCCAAACCGAAGCAGGTGGTTTTCTTAGGGGGTCACTCCTCGAGCCTTCGACCTAAAGGTCTAATCCACAAGGCAGTGGAACAACGTCAGGAGATGCAGTCCCATGGTAACCGATGACTAACGATTGGTTCATACTCCATTTGTTCCTTCAGGATACTGGAGCCCATATGCACCATTGGTTTGGAATCCGGTTAAATCGCCGGACATTCACTTTTTGTCTTCTCGTTTTCGTAAACAACACCCCCACCACGAGAGGGTAGTGAGTAGGACTTCCCTGGCAGAAGCTGTATATGTGCGGCTGTGTGAGAGCATTTGGAGAGGGAGGGCGGGCTCACTCCACTCTCGACCATGCCAGGGCATTTGGGGGGGATAAAAATGTCAAATTGTATTCACCTATGCACATATTGGAATCTCATAGTGATGACCTCATTGAGTAAGACAAAGTTTAATTCTAAGAATAAAAAACATGATGAGATTTAAGCAATGTAATTTTGTTTCCCGCACCATAAAACTGGGTTTGGGTATGTAGATTTGATCAAGAAGAGTTTGTCATGAAGGATTATCACTAGTTTCTATGAAATTTAAAGTATGGACGCTATTTTTTCTTTTGTAGAAATAAGATGCTTCAGTTAAATACATGGACAAATTATAGCTCTCGACCATTTAAAATACTTGACAAAGAGGGATATGAAGTGTTTGAATTTTTAAGTGCTACACATTAAATTGTAATATGACATGAATTGGAGTGTTTTATCATTATTATTATGGTCTATCTTGCTCTGAATCTTAGCTAGTTTTTCTCATCTCCAGTTCACGACAGATAATTGGATTATATTTGGATACTTGAATTACAAGCATTTGACACATTCACGATCCTGCCTCACGAGATTCGAACACTGGACTCGCTCGTGTGCGATGAAACACTAGACAATATATATGTCTCAATCATAGTTAGGTCCGAAAGAGTGGCTCTTAGCTTTCACCTAAAACTCTAACCAATAAACCTTACCAGGAGGTATATATATTGTATTGTATTTGTAATTGTAACAAAAGGAGAACGATGAAAATCCCTCCGCAGCCTTTTTGTTGGACAGTGCTATCATTTCTTTGTTTCTTCTCCCTGTTGTGTATTTTAACCTTTGTTCAGATCTCGGTTAACAACACCTTTTGTTCTTCAGTTTTCCTCGTCTGAACTTTTATTACGTAATTTTGATTAAAGACTTATCCTTCGTTGTCTGATTTTCTATTGCATGTTGCCGGACTATTGACAGTAAGGTCGTGTTTGACTAAGCTCACGGTCACGGCGTAATTCAGTGTGTATTTGTCAACCTTTGACTGTCGGTTTGGGAAGATTGCTGGAATCCCTGCAGATAGATATCTGATCCCATCTTTATGGGAATATTTTTTATTGATTCTCAGGTATCGAACCCTTTGGTATTAACCGTTTCTTTTATTGTTCAGCGCGCTACTTTGCGTTAGAGAAACTTCTGACTGTATAGCACAAGCTGTACCGTTTGAGGTATTTTGTATTTTTGATACAATTAGTTCTATTTTCTAAATTAGAACCGTTTAAATTAAGCACAGAGTTTGTGTTTTGATATAATTTAATACGAGTGTCTCAAAAACGATTTGTAAGCTATACAGTAGAACGTAGTCTGACCTATTCGAATAAATTTTGGTTCATCAGTCCTGCATTCAAACCGAATACTGGCAGTTCGGTCGTTACAGTATTGTTGAGACTGGGTTTTTTTTTATTTAGTTTTTATCGTTTATTAAGGAAACAAGTAACACCTAGTTGTTTTTTTCTTCTGACACTATTTTCTCTGTTTTCATCTTTTTCCCCCCAAATCGATTTTTCTAGTATCTGGTCTAGTCATATCACAATTAATCCATATTTAAACTATACACACTGTACTATACCGAATGTCTATTTCTAATCTTTAATGTAATTTATTCATTCAGTTTGTTACAAGTGTGTGTGTGTGCGTGTGAAAGAGAGAGAAAGCGTATATATGTATGTGTGTGTGTGTGGAAGATTAGAAATAACCGAATGATTATTATGTACATATATATGAATACATCAACAACTGACTACTACTACTACTACTACTACTACTACTACTACTACTACTAAGTTTCCAGTGTGCGAAAATGCTCTTTACTTGTTAGTTAGTTCGTTAACCCATAACTGGACAAATGTAAACCTCAATAAACAACGAAAGTTATTCTATTTCATGTCAATTTTCCCACAACAATAATAAAAATTATATATATATATCAGAAGTTAATGTCTAACTTTAACCAATCCATGAAGTTGCACCATCGTATACCATTGTCTTCAGTGAGCTGATATCTCACAACAGACCTGATTGAACTCCACTGGTAACGGCTTCTCACTAGAACTCCAGGAGTATCTCTTGAAATCAGTCACTAGGACGTAATAACCGTCCAGTGCTTCCAGGTTTTCCATGGTAGTCTAGCTTCAATTGACTCATGATTTCAATCTATGAAATTTCTAAAATCTCCACAAAACCCCTTCTGATAATATGTCAGAAGTGTTTTTCTGGATTTTATAGTAATTTCAATAGTTGAGATCACTCTAATATTAATCAACATATGCTCACTAGTGACTGACTTCAAGAGGTATTTCCTGGACTTCTAGTGAGAAGCAGTATGCAGTGGACTTCAACCGGACCTGTTGTGAGATAGTAACTGACTGAAGACAATGATGGATATGTCGCTCAATTTTGTGGATTAGTTGAATTTAGACATTAACACCGTTGGATGCCGGCCGGTTCAGTGGTCTAGTGATTAGGCGCTCGCGTGCGAGACTGATAGTTTCTGGGTTGTAATTTTGCGAGACGGTATCGTGTATGCGTACTGCTGAGGAGTAGTTCCACAATAGGACGAAACGACTGTTCAGTGCTTCCAGGTTTTCCGTGGTGGTGTAGCATATATATATATGGTTGTGAGACATGTTCCTGTTTCTAGTTATTGTCACGTTTTTGTTTTATTATTCTTATTCTGTGTTTTGTTGTTGTTTAATTCTTCTTCGTTATTCTTTTGTAGATATTTTTTCAAAAAACCCAATGATGAATTTGGTACTGGTGTAGTTCATGAAGAATTAACAAATGATAATGCTATTCTACCATTATGGGAAGGTAAAGTTGTAGCACGTGTAGAACGTGCTGATTAATAATAATTTAAACCGTTCAATATTCTTCTTCTTCTTCTTCTTCTTCTTCAGTGATCCTTTCCTTTTAATTTTATAATGAATAATCTATGTATTTGTTTATTTCTTTTATGTGCTATGCTACTCCCCCTCCTCCTCCTCCTACTACCATTGCAACTACCTCATATATCTTATCCCTATTAATTATTGTTCCTGCCATATGTACACTTCTTTTTTGTTGTGTATACATGCATTCATGTATATCTACCTGCTTATTTACTTGTATGTATGTATGTATGTATGTATGTATGTGTGTATTGATATAATGATTATGTAACTATCTATTTAGTATCTGTACAAACTATTCTTTTAATTAACTTTGTGTACAGTTGTATGTTTTTTTCTCTTTTCTTTTCTTTTCTTTTCTTGTAAATACAATATATTATGTTGAAAATATTGGAATCCTACTGTGTACTATCATAACGACTATTATTTACAATTACAGACAAATTGTAACCATCACTGATTCAACATATACCCAATACATAAACCATAATTGTTTCGAATATTTTCATATCAATATCTATTTCGAACACTTTGTTTATTAGTAATAAACTTTTGTGTATGTGTATGTGTGTGTTGATCTGTATTACAGTTTGGGTCTGTGCATTACACTTCACTTCACTCCAACAACAACACTCACACACACACACACACACACTCTCTCTCAATAATCCTCAAATTGTACGTGTATTTGAAAGAAAAAAAAGAGAAGTAATTGCATATATAATTAATTAATTAATTAGTTTCAGTTAATTTTGGTTTTTCTCTCTCTCTCTCTCTCTCTTTCTGTTTTTATTGTTATGGTTCTGGTGAAAGTCATGGAGATAAATAATATAATTATATATTCACTTGGTGTTGTTTACTTGTTATTTAGGACTGCAATTGATCAGTCTCATGTTGGCATATATGCATCCGATATTGCCTAAAGTAATAAACCTTATAGGCAGTGGTAGGTAGTGGCTAGCAGTGGTATTCAGAACACGCGTTTCGTCCTATTTGGAACTCGTCAACTGGATGTACCTTCATCTCAGAGTTGATGTTCATTCTGGGACTCGAATCCCCATTGCACAAGCAAATGGCTATCAGGATTCAGTAGCTAAGTGGATAATGCGATGGCGTTTGAAGCGAATGGTATTGGATTTGAGTCCCTCCAAGAGTGAACATCAATTCTGAGATTCAGGTACATCCAGTTGACGAGTCCCAAATAGGACGAAACGCGCGTCAAACTGAATTCCACTGCTAGCCACTATCCATCTTTGAATATAATTATATGTTTCATATCCTTATATGTTCAGGGTTTATGCATTGGTTTATATCCTGTGTTATATTGCGAATTGGATGGGGTCATAAATGTAAAACCCGTTCCAATGCAAAACAAATCACTCTAACTTGTAAAACTGATCAATTCGATATGCTTTTCAGTCAATCGAATGTATATCGAGATAATTTTCAATAAATAATCCCGTGTAGTTCTTTAATGTAAGACTGAATGTTCATGATTAAGACATTGTTGAGGACGTAAGATCCCCAGAACTCACTTGGAAAAGGTCCTAATTTTGTAATTTCATTCCGAAAATTTGAATTTTATGTTTTCGCGCCAAGAGACGCTTAGTTGACCTACAACTTACATTTCCTACTCGGCAATCCTTGACTATCATTGGTTGGCGGATTTCTTTAGTACGCTATTTTGTGGCTCTCTCAAAGGCATTTCTATCATTGTATAAATAAGCTTGACTTATGTGCTTAGTGACTTCGTATTTTATGGGTGCTTATAGGATACATTCTCTACGCCTCATCAAGACTTCTTGTTCTAGTTATCAGGGCCAATGGATTAGAATAGCCTATCGTATCACTGTATCGTTGACCTTCGTTCCGTTTACCGAGTAAGGTGAACTCGTAATAGCATTCACGACATTTCACGCAAAAATGCAACCGATGGATTTCAGTTTCTCGTGTAAATGTCTAACCTCTTGACTAGTGAGTCGAATAGGTGATTATTTATTTAGATAGGAGTACTCCAGAAATTTAATGAGCAACTATGATCAATCTAGTTCATATCCAAACTGATCCACACAATATCAATATAATGTAAATAAATATAAAAAAATACAAATCATTCTTTCCTTTGCACTAATAAAACTTGTGTTAATTTAATTTCGGTTACTTATTTACTCTGAAGAAGTAGGTTACATTAGGTCACGAAACATCAGAGGTAATTTTTTCCACTCATCAGGATGTAACAAAGAATACATTGATTACTAACTTTTTACCCAGTGCTCAATTTATTTGAAACTATCAAGTTTAACCTTGGAATTGGTACCTCAAGAATGTATCTGCATCTCAAAGCTGATCTTCACTCTCGGACTCGAACTCAGTACGATTGGCTTTAAACACCATCGCGTTATCCACTCAGCTATTGAGGCCTGATAGCCACTTGCTTGTGCAATCGGATGAATTTAAATTCCCTTGGTATTGTTTTGCTGGAAACTTCCTATTGAGGTTTAAGGCTGCAGTTGATCAGTCTGTTATTTGTATATGTGCATACTGGGCGTATTGCCTTATTTAGCAAGCTTTATAAGCAAAGATGGATAGTGGCTAGCAGTGGAATCCAGGACACGCGTTTCGTCCTGTTCTGAGCTCATCAGCTGGATGTGCACAGTATGCACATATACTAATAAAAGACTGATCAATTACAGTTTTAAATCTCAATGGGAAGGTTCAAGCAAAACAATATCTAGTGAACTAGTGTTAATTATTGTGCTCATAATTAAGATTAAAGCTTGTTGGTTAAATCTTATGCAAGAGTTTAAGCGCGAGCTCCTGAAGAGTTTCAAAGATATCCAGTTGTTATTTGTTTCCTATATTTCTGCTGCTGATATCAGTTCGTCAAATGAATTGTCTTCATATAAGAAAGTTTCCATAAACCAACCTATATCAATAATGTTTATAGGTGTACGAAGATTCAAATTAGGCTTGGTATTTCTTTCTAAACAAATCTTGTACACCTTTATTATTATTATTATTTATAATCATTTCAAACAAATTTTATCAGTTTTGATAGAGGTTAAGTGGAGAATGGTTCGATTTTTAGATGGTATTCACCACGGATTGATTTCCATTATGGAATCATAGTAAACGAGTGTGAGAGCAATGAGTAACTATTTCATCCACATAGATAACCACACTAGCAGTTAAACTAAACGAAATTTGATTCAGTGTTCTGATAGTTAAACGATTTTTCCTAGACTAGAAGGTTTCGAACTTGATCATTAGTGTTTATTACTGAATAGTTTGAAAGTAACCTGAAATGTTAAACAGTCTAATGTTAGTCCGTGAGAAATACCCCATACAAACGTTTACTGAATCAGAGAATCCTTCACTCCTCACTAATTATAAATTGTGATATGGTAATTACCAAGTGGTTTTTATTCTAAGAAAAAAAATAGTTCTCCGGTTAATATCAGTCCACATTTAGGGTTATCTACAAAATAAACATACATACACCTTCACTCAATTCTCAACCATCCATACACTGGTTTGTATGTTTATGACGAATGTCATGAAATCCTATTAATCGTTTGTGAAACTTCCAAATTAATCTAATAAATTTATTATATGATCAAATTACTAGTCAGTGTAATCATCAAAAATATATAGTTGAAGCATTTTCAACTTTAAGTCAAACAAGTCATTTGTTCGAACCCCAGATCAGTTAATTCAATTTAACATCAATGGTTGTGATCATGAGTCAATTGAAGCTAGACTATCATGGAAAAATTGGAAGCACTGAACGGTCGTTTCGTTCTATTGTGGAACTACTCCTCAGCAGTACGCATACACGATACCGTCTCGCAAATTTACAACCCAGAAACTATCAGTCTTGCGCGCGAGCGCCTAACCACCAGACCACTGAGCTGGCCGGCATCCAATGGTGTTAATGTGTAACTTCAACTAATCCACAAAATTGAGCGACATATCCATCATTGTCTTCAGTCAGTTACTATCTCACAACAGACCCGATTAAAGTCCACTGGATACTATTTCTCACTAGAACTTGAGGAAATACCTCTTGTGGATATTATAATAATTTCAAAAGTTGAATTCATCAGTTAATTGAAGCTAGACCATCATGGAAAACCTAGAAACACTAGAAGGCCGTTTCGTCCTATTGTTGGACTCGTCAGCAGTACACATCAATGTAGTCAATCGAGTAATATTATCATCCCTCACCCTTATCTAAACCCAATAATTGGTCATTGATTACATATACAAACATACATACACACATACATACCTGCATACATACACCTATACATACATATAACGTTTTAATAGAGAAAAGGAATATCAGTAAAATAGATCATCAATTATACATTCTTTGACTTGTATCGATAGTAATAATAATAATAGTAATAAACAAAAGTAGATTGTTTAATGTTTATCTCTATTTGTCGGTATATCGGTAAATTCCTTTACAAATCAGTAATCTTTATAAGAAACAATTTAGATTATTAACTGTATATTGCGTTTTAATAATAATGAATGAATGACCTTTAACTGTGATATATACTACTTATACTACTTATATACACATAGATGTAAACGAATAAAAATGTCGGCAAAAATTGACCTTCATAATTCAACAGAAATCATTAATAATCTAAGTTGATAGAATCTGTGTTTTGTTGTTGTTGTTGTTGAATAAGCAGTTTTATTACTTAATAGTTGAATTCATGAATCGATTAAAGATAGACTACTATGAAAACGTTGGAAGCAATGGATGATTGTTTCGCTACTAGTATACGACTCCTCAACAGTGCGCATCGACGATCCCGCCTCGCGGGATGTGAACCCAGGACCCATCGATCTCGCATGTGAACTATTAACCTCTTCAAATGGTTCAAATCGTTGTGAATGTAATAGAAGAAACTTTCGTTTAATGGGCTTCCGTGTCTAGTAGCAGTAGATCACTAATACATCCAGGCAGGAACCTAGGTATATTAAAGAGAGAAATTGATAAATCATAATAAGATATTATCCTTAGTCCTTAAAAATAGGTCAAGTCTTAAAAGACTCCTGGGAAGTCGCTTAGACTAGCTCAGCTGGCAGCTAATTCCAGCATTTGACAACTATTAAGGAGTAGAAGTTGTCTACAGTTCGTTCTGCTGTGTTGTGTCTCTAGTTTCTGAGTGTTACCCCTTAGGTTCCTGTAGGATTTAAACTTAAGTATATGTGCAAGAGGATGTTCAGACGTGTTAACGATACTGCAAGCAATTAGGAGGTCACCTCTAGGATGCATATACTCTGACGACTAAAGGTTTAGTGGTTGGAGGCTCTCTTCATAGGGCTTGAATTTGAGTCCTCGTACTTATTTAGTGCCTCGCGTTAGATACGCTCCAGTGTGTCCTTATCCTTTTAGAGTGAGGGACGAAATACTATGTTTCCTTATTCTAAATGGGAACGGATGAAACTATTGAAGATTGTATGGAAAGTTCTTCCGTCAGACTGGCCAAAAATGGGCATCAACGTTACCAGTGCAAAGTTTGCTCGAAAGGAATTTTTGTCACAGTTAACGTAAGACTTTAAATCTTAGGGTACCAGCACTCCTAAATCTTTCTTAACTCGGGATACTTCTAGAGAAGAGTTTCCTAAGTTGTAACTGTAGTCTGCATCATGTCGCAGATGGACTACTTTACACTTTGAAGTGTTAAAAGTAAGTCCGTTGTCGTCTGCCCAACTTTAAAGTCGAGCGAGATCCTCCTGAAGTGCATGTATATCGTCTCGGTTGCGTATCTCCCTCCAAAGTTTCATATCATCAGCAAAATGTAATAAGTCAGACGTTACCTGTTGTGGAAGATCGTTTATATAATTCAAGAAAAGAGGTCCTAGAAATGAATACTGGGGGACCCCACCATGACATTCCATAGCTCGAGAGAATTGGAATTTAGCCCTGACCTTAAAATGTCGATTGTTTAGATATGAAGTGAGCCAGTCAATTAGAAGTGATTTGATACCCAGTCGTTCAAGCCTATTGATAAGACATATATGATTGACCCTATCGAAAGCTTTTGAGAAGTCAAGGTAAATGACGTCAACCTACCCCTTGCGATCAACAATGGTTGTCCACCTGTCCACCGCAGTCAGCAGGTTGGTTATACAAGAATGACCCTTCCTGAAACCATGCTATTGAGGTGAAAAGAAGTTTAAGGATAATAAATAGTCGTGTATACCATCGCATATCAGGGACCACTGAGTCAACCGGCATCCAACGGTGTGAATGTCTAACTTCAACCATTCCACAAAATTGCGCCACCGTTCACGATTGTCTTCAGTGAGTTACTGCCTTACAACAGACTCAGTCGAACTCCACCGGGTCACAGCTTCTCATTAGAATTCAAGGAGTTTTATCACATTTGTATCTAATATGATTTGAAATGCAATTGTTATATAATAGAACAAGTGATGTATTGGTTGAAATTTGAGTAATTTAACCATCAGGTAAATGTTAAGTGAATCTGTTTTATGAAGGAATAAGAATTACTGATAGCCTGAAATCATTATTTACACCCGATTCCTTTCATTATTTGCATTTATTTTCATACTGAAATATTGAAGTTGTTATATCCCAACTAAGAATAAATGAATGATCACTACTAGAGATTATTTATGAACTACTATTACATATATTCATATTGTATAATTATTGGAAGATAAAACTCGACTCGCACATCCTCATTGTGCCTGCTGGATAGTGGGACTCAGATCCATGAACTAACGTGAGCAGTAATCCGGGTGGTAGAGATCGGGGTAATCACCTACTCGACCGATACCCATAAACGGATTACGAAACCCATAAAGAATCACAGCACAATTACTTCTGGATCGAAAAACGATTAAAAAAAGTCATAAAACTGGTGTATAAAATGTACGGGTTGCTTCCTACGGGAAAAATTCCAACTGATTGCAAAAACAGCTATTCTAGTCCCGGTAGTTGTGACGTGCTTCAATGTGGCCTATTTCTCTCCAGAAGTGCTTACTAAGCCCCACCATCTTGTTTGGCTGGAAGGGGGGGTGTAATTATTAAGTAAATAGATTATATATATATTCCTTTTATTATAAGCTCCCATTTGATCTATTGACTACTATTATACGACTTACTTTTCTTGAGTTATTCCCAATTTATTAGTTACGGTCTCTCACTCTCATAGCCACTTTTGGTTTGATCTTGTAGAATAATTATTTTTCTTCATTTCATGGTGTGATGCGATCTGGTTTGCTTGTATATAAACAAGTATGTCTGAAATATACGATTTATGTAGTGCAAGCTGTGATTGTGTTCTGGATTCAATGGGCAGAGCAGGGCAAGGCAAGAAGAACCAATAAGGACTCAGAGTTGACTACTCATGCTAGTTAATGCGTCATTGGTTTGGCACAGGGCCAAGGTCGTATAAGTTGGTGTTCTAATTGGCCATATTGTCATGTGATAATAGATAAGCTATAGAGCATAGCATTAAAAATTTATTTTAGAAAATATTTATATTTCACTATACAAAATCTCCATCATTTTTATCAGTACACTTATCTGATCTGTTTTCATTATGTACAAATGTCTCTCTTACCCGTTGAAGTTACTATCATATCCACAAAAAACCCATCTGATATTAATCAACATATGCTCACTAGTGACTGACTTCAAGAGGTATATCCAGGAGTTCTAGTGAGAAGTAGTGACCAGTGGAGTTCAACCGTGTCTGTTGTGAGATAGTAACTGACTGATGACAATGATGGATGTGTCGGTCAATTTCATGGATTAGTTGAAGTTAGACATTAACACCGTCGGATGCCGGCTGACTCAGTGGTGTAGTTGGTTAGGCGCGTGGCGCGAGACTGATAGGTCCTGGGCTCGAGTCCCGTGAGGTGAGGACGTGGGTGAGCACTGTTGAGGAGCCCCGTAATAGGACGAAACGGCCGTCTAGTGCTTCCAGGTTTCCCACGGTGGTCTAACTTCAACTGACTCATGATCTTAGCCATTGAAGTTACTATGATATCTACAAAACCCATCTGATAGTAAATTTTTTGTTGGAATATTGTCCACCATTCTGATGGTGAATCACTGACTGGAATAGAACTCGGGATTGGACATGTTTGATATTTTTATGTATCTAGGAGTTCGACAGTAATCCTGTATCATACTTAAATTCTTTATGGACTTTACCCATCATTAGTGCGTTATCACCGTAAACATTCCTCAATATTTTCTAAATTTTCATCAAAAACTTTGTGGATTTTATTTAGTTTATTTCCTGAATTGATTATGTGATTTATTATGATACTTCCGAATATTTTTTCAAATGGTCAAACAGTTGACAGGTTTACAATTGATTGATCACCGGGTGGTGATCAATGTCATGTGTGTGAGGTCCTTCTTAGTGAAGATCAAATGCTATCGACCAAGTTGTAATGTGGGTACTAGTCAAGGTGACTTGACATTGCGGCCCGAATAGCTCAGTGGTAACACGTCTGACTATGAAGCTGGGTGACATGGGATAGATTGCGTCTGGGAGCATCAGTTCCATTAAGATTACGAGTACAGCTTGCCGACGAGTGCCAAACAGCACGAAGCCCAGGTCTAGGGTTTCCTGTTGGCTATATTCAACCATAATCTTAGTTGACAGCTTTCTTGAGGAACTTTGTATTCACATTATGTATCTAATCAATTGATTAATTTCCTACCCTTTTGATTTTTATCAATATTTGTTTAATTGACGTGCTTCAACAATTGATTAAAAGATAGTTCGGTTAATAGACAATAGTTATTTCATTCGGGTATCAGGTTCTACATCATGGTTCCTTGAATGAAATTCAAAACATTACGGTCTGATAATGTGAATAACCAGTTTACATAATTAAATTAGATGTAGATAGATCATAGTTTATGACTTTTGTTAACACGGAAAACAGTATGATATTCATTCATTGTTACCACTGAATTACTTTTACACTTTCAACTGGATTGATTTCACAGGTTTATATATATATATATATATATATATATAACTATGAAAATCTATATTGAAACACCTCATGAATAAAAATAGGTTTATTATCGAATACAATAATCGTGTGAATTGGTTGAAGTCAGACATTTACACCGTTGGATGCGGGTTCGAATCCCACGAGCGGGATCGTGGATGTGCACTGCCACTGAGGAGTCCCATACTAGTAAGAAACGGTCGTCCAGTACTTCCAGGCTTTCCATGATAGTCTAGCTTCAATTGATGCATGAATTCAACTAATAAGTTTCTCAGGTTGAAATCACGAGTCAATTGAAGCTAGACCACCATGGAAAACCCGGAAGCACTGGACGGCCGTTTCGTCTTAGTATGGGACTCCTAGCAGTGCGCATCCACGATCACGCACCCGCGAGATTCGAACCCAGGACCTACTGGTTTCGCGCACGAGCACTTAACCATTAGACGGTTACCAGTGGAGCTCAGCCAGGTCTGTTGTGAGATATCAGCTCACTGAAGGCAATGGTGTACGGTGGCGCAACTTCGTCGATTGGTTGAAGTTGGACATCATTAACACCGTTGGATGCCGGCTTAGTGGTCTAGTTGGTTAAGCGCCTGGCGCGAGATTGATAGGTCCTATGTTCGAATCTCCTGGGGGAGGCGAGATCGTGGATGCCCACTGCTGAGGAGTCCCATACTAGGACGAAACGGCCGTCCAGTTCTTCCAGGTTTTCCATGGTGGTCTAACTTCAATTGACTCATGATTTCAACCTGTGAAATTTCTAAAAATCTCCACAAAACCCATTCTGATATTAAATTTGTATAATTGTTAAGTAGTTTTCACCATGAATTGATAATGAATATAGATTAATGAAGAAAAATTTTGAAGTAGTGCATTGTGAATTCACCCTCCACCCACGCACATGCACACACACACACTCACACTTGAGATTGTAAACAATCTCTATACAACTATCTTATATTTAAATCATTGGTCTATCATTTCTATCTATATACTAAGATGTACTTTAAAGAAAGATATTGTATTATTCTTTCTATTTAATCTGGTTATTATTATGATTATTATAGTTTTAGTACAATATAGAATACTCAACATAGAGTTTGTCAACACGTTTCCGTTTCTTAATTGTTGGTCGATCCTGATGGTCAATATTGAGTAATTGGTAGTTATATGTAAGCAGTTCAGGAATTGACATCTGAATAATGTACATTCTTTTTAATGTATACAACTTCCAGCAACCACAATGTCTTTGATTGTGCTCTTTCGTAACTTGTACAGCAAAACGACGTGAACTTTTTGATAATTCTTGTTAATTCGAACGCTTTATTCGGTTCCTAAGCTATTCTGATAACCCACAAGCTAGAACTATACAGCGATTTGAACTCGAGAGAAAAAGGCGTAAAATAAGCGAAAAACACTTTACTCCAAAGGTTCATTTTTGTACAGAAAAACACGGGTATTTATAGATGTTAACATTTGTTAAATCAACATCATATTTTGGCCAATCCACTAAAAGATATATTATGCTACTGACCAATAGTAGCACGCCATGTTGACATTCTAGAAAACTCCATCATGCTCTGATTGGTTAGGACTCTTGGCCTCCTTTAGGTCCTCTGGAGGCTCCGTTGTAGTTCTCGGAAAGTCGACTCAACACTTCACACACGCACTTGAATAGGTTGTGTAATTGATTGACATAATAGTCTGTTGAAACAAACAAACAAACAAACAGACAACTTGTTGAAATATCTAGATCGATGGTAGGAATAGGTAGCCCAGATATTCAAACACGCCGCCTAGTAACTTCACTTACATTTTCACTACTCACTCCTAGTGTGTGCGTGTGCGTGTGTTAACAACAACTTCCAGATCAAATTCATTTGAGTAACTATTTTTTGAACATATTTGCAGAGTTAATATAAAGTAATAAGGATATAAATTATATATGATGCATATAGTTTTACTGCCTTACGTCTGTTACTCCTCGTGGAGGAACATAGGCCGCTCTCACCAGCATTCTCCATCCAACGCTATCCCAAACAATCCTTTCCAGTTCTTTCTAGTAGTTATTCATCCTTTTCATGTTTGCTTCCAATTCACGATTTAGTGTGTATTTTTGGCCTTCCACATTCCCGTTTCCCTTCACGATTTCAATTTAACACTTGTTTCGTGATACACTTTGGTGATTTCTTCAACGTGTGTCCTGTCCACTTTAAACGTCTTTTCTTAATTTTCTCTTCAGCTAGTAGCTGGTTTGTTCTCTTCCACAGTAGGCTGTTGCTGATAGTATCCGGCTAATGGATGTTGAATATCTTACATAGACAACTATTTATAAATACTTGTATCTTTTTGATGATGAACTATAGCTCTTCTAGAGTTACTGCCTGTCCCAAGCCCAGGTAAAGGAGAAGGATTAAGCATGAGGTTAACGATCCCATCCCATAGAAAACTAACTCGCTAAAAACAAAACGTTAACCAGAAAAATAATATAGTTTTATTGTATAGAATGAATTCTTAACTTGTTCGATCATTATCATTCATTCATCCATTCATTCATTTGATACATTGAATAATCAATTTAAATCCAACATGAACAAAGGGAATGTCATAACTAAAGTTGATTTTTCATGCCAAAGAAAAAAATAACTAAATAAATGATACTACTCCCACACCACCCCTCCCCTCTCCCCCCTCTCTCTCTCTTTTTCTGTATTATGATAATCCAACAAAAACCGGAATTGTATGTTTTCCTTCCTCTTATCCAACCCAATCCAACTACCACCTGACAATTGTTGACTTAGATTCTTTAAATAATCTTTATTGACCAAAATATGTCAATCAAATTATTCCATAGTGACAATAATAATAATTATTATTACTATGCACATTCATTTGATTGGTTAATCTAATAAAAAGGGATATTTGTCAATTGGATATTCTATGATATTATGACAAATTGTCCATTACCAGTTAAAGATGATAGATGGCAATGGTTTAAATAAGAAATCATTTATCATTTATTCTTGTATACAAGTATTTATGATTGATTATAAGGTGTATGTATAGAACAAGAGATAGAGATAGATAGATAGATGGATACTTGATAGAATATTAATTGACATACTGTTCATAACTAGCTGTCATACAAAAAGATTTGAATCCTGTAATCGGATACTGAATACAGTAAATAGAAAGAAACATTGTTTACACAATGAATTGTATTCAACTAGAAATTATGATGTATAAAGATACTAATCAACATATGCTCACTAGTGATTGGCTGCAAGAGGTATATACTGGAGTTCTAGTGAGAAGCAGTGACCAGTGGATTTCAACTGGGTCTGTTGTGAGATAGTAACTGACTGATGACAATGATGGATGTGTCGCTCAATTTCGTGCATTAGTTGAAGTATGACATCAACACCATTGGATGCCGGCCGGCTCAGTGGTCTAGTGGTTAGGCGCTCGCGCGCGAGACTGATAGTTCCTGGGTTCGAATCCCGCGAGGTGGGGTCGTGGATGCGTACTGCTGAGGGGTCCCACAATAGGACGAAACAGCCGTCCGGCGCTTCCAGGTTTCCTATGATTGTCTAGCTTCGATTGACTCATGATTTCAACTATTGAAATTAGTATAAAGATATCAATATAATTTGTCATACAATCTCTAGGATCATTTGTTACAGGTATTGACTATTGCAAATTGTGAAATGGAAGAGGATAGTGAACATAAAGAAAACGGTTGGATAATTATTTCATTCTTAATTTTTGAATTACACAATAGTGTACATTTTATAATCTTTGATGGGATCGAATCTACAATTTACTAAGTTTTTAATGGAAGACATTGTCAACTTCCACGAATACATGATAAACTATTATTTTAGTTTGATATTACAATCGATATATAGTTTCTCTTTCAAAATAGTTAGAACCTATATGAGGACTTTGAGAATGGATACTGAAGTTTATCACTATTATTTAGAACAATAAATATTGTCTAATCATTAGTAGAACTCTGCCTGGAGTTCCTTCGGGAGCTACTACCGGTCCCAAGCCTGGATAAAGGAGGAGGGTTGGGCATGGGATTAGCGACCTTATCCCGTAGAAAATTAATTTGCTAAGAAAAAATGCTAACCAGAAAATTATTCAATCATAAGTACGGTTGTGAATATACGTTGAAATCGGTAAAGTATTACCATCTGGAGTAAGATATATGTCATCCATAAAATTGAATAATTCCAAGAATATATCACAAAAATCACTGAAATGTGAAGTGTAGATTGTTGAATTTCAAATGAATGATTAAACTGTAAAACTTAATGGTTGTGAACTGGATCTTAGGTAATATCATTTGCATACACTGTTGATGAATAAAACAACTGTTTGGTTATCATTGTCTATATTGAATATCATGTATTTTTGCTACAAAATACAATACTCAACTCAAAGTATTTCAACAAGTTTCTCATTTCTTATTTCATGATCCATCCTGACGATAACAATATTGAGTGATCGCCAGTTAGCATTTCAAAGGTTGACATCTGAATTGATGCATACCACTACCATCAGCCACGATGTCTTTGACTGGACTGTTTTCTCAGCTTGTACAGCGAAATGACGTAAACTTATCACAAACACACCTGAATACGTTATGCGATGAATGGACATAATGATAATGTTAAAACAAACAAGGAAACAGATAACGTGTTGAAATATCTAAATCGATGGTAGGAACAGGTAGCCCAGATATTTAAGCAGATCGCCCTTACGTATATTAGTTGATGTTTAATTTCAGATACTACTATTTCTAATAATCAGTATCATATTCCAATGTTTCTTAAGCGTAATATGACATGTGTCTAATTATAGTTGTTAGAATTTCTACCAAACAAGTACATTTAGTGTTAGAATTGAAATTCATTACAACCAAAGATGGATAGTGACTAGTAGTGCAATACAGGATGCACGTTTCATCATATTTACGACTCGTTAATTGGATGTACCTACATCCCAGAGTTGATATTCACTCAAGGACTCAGTAGCTTAGTGTATAACGCGATGTTGTTTAAAGAGAATTGTGCATGGTTCGAGTCCGTCCCAGAGTGAACATCAACTCTGAGATACAGATACATCCAGTTGACGAGTCCCGAATAGGATGAAACGCGTGTCAAACTGGATTCCACTACTAACCACTATCCATCTCTGTTTATAAAGTTTGTGAATTAAGCCAATATTGAGACAATCCGCACAGCATGCACATATGCCAACAAGAGACTAATCAATTTCAGTCTTAAATAACAATGGGAATATAAAAGTAAACATGACTACTGTAAATTATTCTATAACGATTTAGCAACAATCTGAAATTGTCTGTAAGACTTTTCACTACGTCTTCATATCGAATTCAATATTACTTCATGAATAGATTGGTACTAAATCAAACATGGTATAATGATATACGGAATAAGTATGAACAGTATATTCATGGTTAGTTACCCTTGACCCTATACGTCTGAGATATTATTGATTCGAGTAATACATCCACTGAAGCATCATCTGTTGCTTCAACTTTATTATATAATATGTTGAAACGAAATCATATTCTGTAATTATTTTTCTGAGTAGTTAGTCATTCCAACCGGGAAAAAACAATTCCATCATTATGCTTTCTCAAAAATGAAGCAATTCGATTCAGTGTATGTACATATGTAGTGAATGAGAACACAAGTGGAGATAAATTGCAGAACATCTTAGTAAAATCTAAGATCCATACAATAAGTACTTCATTTACAAAATGTCAGTCAATCGTCTTAGACTTCATTGTTCTTTCGTTTCCAAACCAATCACTGTCCGTTCTCTGTTCTATTTTCTTTGATCTTCTTAACTTTCTGCTGTCAGGCATTTCATTTTCGATTGATAACATATACTACTTATATCTACCGACATCAGTAGCATACAGCAATTTGCAAGACTCTCCCGGTCTCCCACATTGTACGAGCATTTCATATACCTAAATAAATGATTGCTCTGTTTGTCAGAAGGGGCATCGGCCTCGTAACTTCCGAAGGAATTCGGCCTTCATCATGAGGCGTCATAATTCTTCTAAATGAAGACCTTCTGACTCCCAGGGCAGAGTTTAAAAGGTTTGAATAATTTATTCTGCTTAGCGTTTTTCTGGCGAGTTAGTTTTCTACGGGATAGGGTCCCTAACTCTATGTCCAACGCTTCTCCTTTATCCGGGCTTTGGACCGGCAGTATCCCACGGAGGGACTCCAGGAGGAGTTATCAGTAGCATACACTACACTTAAATTTGATTATTCTAAATGACCATAGCTTAAATAGTTAATGTAAGAGTTAATGAATGAAATAAATTGGGGATTACTCATTAATGACTCTTATTTATTAGATTGATTATTTAATTAGTTTTGTCCAAACATACATAGATATAACTATTTATTTTTCTTTAAATTTTCTCTTTCATAAATACAATACGAACAAGATTGTATTTTTAATTTGACTAGTTAATACATATCGCTTGCTCCCAAATGCCCTCGTACTGCCGAGAGTGGGGAGAGTCAACTCTCTCTCTCTCCAAATGCTCTCACATTGCCAAGTGCATACAATAGCTGCCAGGGAGGTCCCACTGACTGCCTTCTCGTGGCAGGGGTGTTGTTTACGAAATTCAGACGAAGAAAAGCGAACGCCCGGCGCTCTAACTGGGTTGGTGGATATGCAGTTCCATCTAGGGGAGTCGGAAAACCATCATTCCATGCAATGGTGCACATGGGCTCCATTATCCTGAAGGAACAAATTGTCTACTTAAGATACTGAATGTCCATTGATCGGAAAGCATCAGCAACACCCTATTGTGGGAGAGGACAACCCAGCTTCCATTTGAAAAGAAAATCAGGAAAAGAAATTGGAAGTACATAGGGCATACATTGTGGAAATCACTAAACTTCATCATCAAACAAGTGCTAACGGCGGGACTTTAATTTATAGACGAACCTATCAGATTTGCGATAATAGGACTTAGATTTTGGCGCGAAATTCCTTCACCCATTTGGCTATATAGATTTTAGCATTATAGCTGTTGTCAGTTCGTGATAAAAACCCTAAATCTAATTCCTAACCTTAACCATCAACTGTAAATCATAATTGTAATTGCCCACACTGGTTTATAACCTTTATTTGGTCCTAGTTATTAGATTGACACCCTCAAGGTCACTTTAGCGTCTCTCAATAGTCGTCCACAAATTATAGTCTCACCGTGCTAACTTTGAATGCAGAAGGGAAACGAAAAAGAAGAAGGCCATAGATCACACTAAATCAGGAATTGGAAGCAGACATGAAAAGGATGAATAACAACTGGAAAGAACTGAAAACGATTGCCCAGGACAGAGTTTGATGTAGAGTGCTGGTAAGCGGCCTATGCTTCTCCATAAGGGGTAACAGATGTAAGTAAGTAAGTAAGTCGAATCAATGATTCAAATCTTAACTGATCTAGTTGTTACACACAAAATGAGGGAATACTTTGTAGATTGAAATGCTAATAGAAAAACATTCATGTGAAATAATCTAATTTGTATTTTCTCTTTTTTTCTATTCTCTTATTTTACTCACTCACTCACTCACTCACTCACTCACTCACTCATCCACTCACTCACTCACTCACTCATCCACTCACTCACTCACTCATTCACTCACTCACTCACTCACTCATCCACTCACTCACTCACTCACTCATCCACTCACTCACTCACTCATTCACTCACTCACTCACTTATTACTTACTTACTTACCTACTTACTTACTTACTTACTTACTTACTTACTTACTTACTTACTTACTTACTTACTTTACTTACGTCTGTTACCCACAATGGAGTATAGGCCGGCGACTATCATTCTCTTATTTTGAATGACTATAAAATTTACTATTAATAAGGTGAACATTTAATTCAAGTATAATTTGTCATTATTAGCATAATTTAAATGAATAACTTAAATGTACTCGATATGTTTCATTATTTTTTTAAAATCCATGTTCAAAATTTTACCATAGAGAATTCATGTACAACTGTGGTATGTGCTACTTATAACGACATAAGTAGTATATAACGCTAATCAGGAATACAATATCTGGAAACAGAAGGTTAAGAAGATCGAAGAGAAGAGAACGAGAACAGAGAATGATTGATATGGAAATGCAGGAACAATGAAGTGTGAGATGATTGTTTGACATTTTGCAAATGAAGCATTCACTGTATGGTTTTCAAATTGTACTAAGAGATTCTGTAATTTTATATTCAAATACATTCAATTGTCCCCCAATTGTGTTCCTCTCCACTACACAGCTTTCTGTAAAGATTAAATTCAAAACATCCAAATTATGCAATAACTTTTTGATTGAAATCATGAGTCAACTGAAGCTGGACTACCATGGAAAACCTGGAAGCATTGGATGCCGCTTCGTCCTAGTATGGGACTCCTCAGTGGCAGTGCATACCCACGATCCCGCACCTCGCGAGATTCGAACCCAGGACCTATCAGTCTCGCGCTAGGAGATTAACCAACTAGACCACTGAGCCGACATCCAACGGTGTTAATGTCTAACTTCAACCAATCCACGAAATTGCGAGACCATCTTCCATTGTACTGAGGTAGACACCTGTTTCTACCCGACACGGATTAGCTTCACTGGTCACGACGTCTCAACAACTGGTGTATAACAATTCGATGTTTATGATTTTCTAGAATACACAATTAAATAAGTTTGTTTGTTTTGTTGCTATGAAATAGCTGCTTACATGAAATGTCATCATTACTTATCTAATATGTACTTTCTATATTGTTTATTGATAAATAACTTATAAACCTTCGTATTGAATGATACTACGATCTTTGTTCTAATGAGAAATGACGTTTCACGAACAAAGGTTAACAGTAAACTATAATTTATGAACAACTTTTGAGTGACGATAAACTGACCTTGAGAGTATCCAACTAGTAACTAGGACAAAATAAGGATGATAAACCAGTGTGAAGAATTAGAATTATGATTTACAGTTGATAGTTAGAGTTAAAGATTAGATTTAGGGTTTTTAATCATGAACTGATATTAGCTGAAATGCTAAAAGTTTATTTAACCAAATGAATGAGTGAATTTTGCGCAAAATTCCAAGAACTGATATCGTACATCTGATTGATTCGTTCATAAATCATATTGTCGTCAGCTGAAGTGAAAATCTACACTAAAGATTTTGGGTTATTAAAAAATTCCTGTATGCTTAAAGAAGTCCTATGGAATAACTTATTCATTAGAAAAAAAGTTCAAGCCCCCAAGTGCGCCGGTACTGCCAAGAGTAGGGAGAGTCAGATCTCTCTCTCCAAATGCTCTCACATGGCCACTTGAATACAACCACTGACAGGGAAGTCTTACTCACTGCCTCCTCGCGGTATTACTGTTGTTTACGAAATTGAAAGAACGAAAAGCGAATGTCTGGGGTTTTAACCGGACTGGTGGATATGCAGTTCCATCTAGGGGAGTCGGAAAACCATCATTCCATAGCAATGGTGCACATGGTCTACAATATCCTGAAGGAACAAATGGCGTATGAACCTATTGTTGGTCACCGGCTTCCAAGGGACTGCATCTCCTGACGTTGCTCCATTGCCTTTTTGATCAGACCTTCAGGTCGAAGGCTTTGTATGTAGCCCCCTAATAAAACCACCTACTTTAGTTTGGGTACCCGGGCAGTATCATAGCCCTCACACATATCAAATGAGATTTGTGTGGCGCTTGTGTATTTGGTGCCTCCTTGTACCAACATTTATGTGTTAAAATAAATAAATAAACTTATTGATGGTAAACTTGGTTAACTGAATTGTTTATTACTCAATTTATGAGTCCGAATCAATTGGATGAGTAACAACGATGAGGATGATGTTTTGAATTTTAAGCATTTTAAACCATTAGTTTAAAATGAGATCTATTTGAAATCAATATTTTATCTTCCGATTTTATATTGGAAATTAACACTGTTATATACCGGCCGGTTCACTGGCCTAAAGGCTAAGCATTCGCGCAGGAGACTGATTGGTCCTGGGTTCTAATCTCGTGGGTCGGGATAGGGGATACTCGCTGATGAGGAGTCCCATACTAAGATGAAATGGTAGTCCAGTGTTTCCAGGTCTTCCATGGTGGTCTAACTTCAATGGCTCATGAATTCAATTATTAAATATTTATTTATTTATTTATTTATTATTAGAACACATAAATATTGGTACAAAGGGGCACTGAATACATATGCACCATACAGGTCACTTGATTTGTGTGTGGGCTATGATACCTCTTGGGTGCCCAAACCAAAGCAGGTGGTTTTCTTAGAGGACCACAGCCGGAGCCTTTGACCTAAAGGCCTAATCCACAAGGCAGTGGAGCAACTTTGGGAGATGCAGTCACATGATAGCCAGCGACCAACAATTAATTCATACGTCATTTGTTCCTTCAGGATACTGGAGCCCATATGCACCATTGATTTGGAATCAGGTTTTTCTACCCCCCAGGTAGGTCCTCTTTATCTACCAATCCGGTTAAAACGCCAGACATTCGCTTTTCGTTCTTTCAATTTCGTAAACAACAGTAATACCGCGAGAAGGCAGTGAGTAGGACTTTCCTGTTGTCAGTGGTTGTATGCAAGTGGCTATGTGAGAGCAATTGGAGATGGAGATCTGACTCTCCCTACTCTCGACAGTACCAGCGTATTTGAGACCATCAAGAAGTTTACCTTTAGATCTGCTCATATTCATAAGATATGAAGAACTGAACAAATGACAATACCAGTTCTTGTAGCATCTTTTTTTCTTATTGATATTTCAATAGTTACTACCTATGAATGATACAATTCTGATGAATAACAACATGAATTCATATTCATCTATTATTGCTTATCTTAGTGACCTAATTTAAAATTCTATGTATTTAGTTTATTATGATTGACATCTTTATAAAACTAATCATTATGAATGAATATACATGATTACTTTTTATTCATATAAACATATTTAGTTGTTAAGGTTAAATGATCATTTTGTTACTAAGCCATTTGATTTAACTAAATGATTTTTAATAGTTAAACAGTCAAGTAAAACAATCTAAAATCAGTTTCAATTCATTTACTATTGTTGTCTTACTTATATCTTTTCATCATTGTTTTAGGACTGTAATTGATCAGTCCTCTTGCTGGTATATGTGTATCGTGTACGGATTGCATCGATATTGACTTAGGTCATAAGATTTTTAAGCAAAGATGGATAGTGGTTAGTAGTGGAATCCAGTTTGACACGCGTTTCATCCTATTCGGGACTCGTCAACTGGATGTACCTGCACCTCAGAGTTGATGTTCACTCTGGGACGGACTCGAATCCAGCACAATTCTCTTTAAACAACATCGCGTTATACACTAAGCTACTGAGTCCTTGAGTGAATATCAACTCTGGGATGTAGGTACATTCAATTAACGGATCGTAAATATGACGAAACGCGCATCCTGTATTGCACTGCTAGTCACAATCTATCTTTGCTAAAACCAATTTATTTGCATATAACTTAATATTTTACATTTGCTACAGATTATGTATTGCATATGTTCCCTTTTTTAAATATCCAATAGTAACTGAAGGGTAAACACAATGATTGTGTGTATACATATGAAAATTTGATAGAAATAAATATGCCTTTCTGATTACATTAATCTCGATTTGTTATAACTTATAGTCGTCTACCCCTATCAATATATCACGTAATGATAACGCCAATTAAAGAACAGGGATTTATCGTCCGGACCGGCAGCGCATAAAACACTCATAAAACAGTCTAGAGTCTTTGTCGATCCTTCTTCCTGCCTAGCCCTGACCGTCTGTTAAGTCCAGAACACCAATCTCAACCTCTGCGATATGAATCATTATATTTCAAACATACTCTGTTTAGATACCAACCAAACAGACCACATCATACCATAACATGGAAAACAACATTTATACAAGATTTAGTCAATAGTGACTATGAATGTAGGAAACTGTAATTAATAGACAGGGCATAATTCAAGCACGGTAACTCGTATAATAATAGTCTATAGGTCAAAGTAAAGCTTATAATAAAAGGTGTACAGATATACATAATCGAGCTACTAAATAGTCATACATTAAGAATATACGTATCATATTTGTTCATGAACAGTTCTCAAAAGTTACCATTCATAATTCTCTCAGGATTGTATAGTGTAATCTCTCTATGATTGTAGATGATGAGTGGATAAACATCATGTATACAGACACCATGTCAGTTGGAAAACATACGAAATACCAACAACAACAAAAAAAGACATCAATATGCACAAGTTATTGATGTAACTAACATTTATTGACGAATTCACCAACATTATTGAAGTATTTACCCTGAAAACTGTTGTTCACAAATGTAAGTTGACCCTCCATCCGCCCCCCCCCAAAAAAAAACGAAGATTTTGTGTGAAAAATTGTTAAGTTGTCAAAATTAGCCTCCATCAGTGACGATCAGAAATCAGAAAACATTTTATTTCTGAATAATAATCTCTGCTCTTATTGTTTCAGATATACATTTGTAGAGTCAGTGAAATGTTACTGACCCGTGGCGAAATCATTCGGCAGTTGAGTCAATAAATATCGGACAGATCATTGATCCCTGTCAAAATCAATGATACCCAACACACATCAGTTGATCGTATGCTATGAACTGGTTCATGCGGTGATGATCTCGATAACTTCTCTGTAATCATTCTTACTAATATATTTCTATCATAAAGTCCTTTATGTTATACGATCTTGAAAGCAATCATAGTACTTTGATACATCGAAGGGGTTATCCATGTTACATGCTGATTGCGAGATGTGACTGGTTTGTCACACCATTCCTGTTTAACTCAAGTAGGCCTTCAATCATTAATGTGGATGATCAAGACGTTTAAATGATTTTGATTGTTGTATAAGGTAAAGTGAAGAATAATTGCATTTCAGTCAAATTTATCATCATTTAAACAGATCCATTTGTATAGTCTAAACTAACAGTAAACCATATCTCAATATTTAGTTGTCAATACTGATAGACATGATGGCTAGTTTAAACACCCTAACATCATGATATGTTAAGGGTTAGATAATCTACATGCAAACTATAAACGAATTAGTAATGGTATATTTAAAGTCATAAGAGAGTTTAATGCTCAGTGCATTATTCAAACTTGTATTCTCTGATATCATGGTCAAAGGTATTATCAATGCATTGTATTGATTTACCTCCATTAATCTCCTATAGGAACATATTCCATAAATGATCTTTATCATAATAAATAAATAATGTAAATACAATTATCAGAAAGAGGATTTTGTAATTTAATGGTTAAAATCATAAGTTAAGGAAAACTAGACCACCATGGAAAACCTAAAAGCACTAGACGACCGTTTCATCTTACTGTGGGACTCCTCAACACTTCACATCCACGATCACATACACCAAACGAACTCAAACCAAACACCTTCAATCTCTTGAATGTGAACACTTACCCTCTAGACCATTGAGCTGGCCGGCATCTGATGATGTTAATGATGACCAACTTCAACCAATCCACGAAATTGAGTGACACATCCATCATTGTCATCAGTGAGTTACTATCTCACAACCGACACGGTTGAACTCCACTAGTCACTACTTCTCACTAGAACTCGAGGAAATACCTCTTGCCCCTAATAACTAGTGATCATACGGTGATTAATATCAGAAGGGATATTTGCGAATATTGTAGTAACTTTAATAGTTGAGATCATGAGTCAATTGAAGCTAGATCATCATGGAAAGCCTGGAAGTACTAGGCAGATGTTTTGTCTTACTGTCGGACTCCTCAGCAGTGCACATCCATGTTCACACACACACACACCAAAGGAACTCAAACCAAATACCTTCAATCTCTTGAGTGTGAACACTTAACCTCTAGACCATTGAGCTGGCCGGCATCTGATGATGTTAATGATGTCCAACTTCAACCAATCCACGAAATTGAGCGACACATCCACCATTGTCTTCAGTGAGTTACTAAGTTACAATAGACCTGATTGTATACAATTGTTTACATTTGGAAGATTTAAAAGAATTTATTTAATAAATAACAGTTTTGCTTTTCCACAATCATAATTAAGTTCCTTAGAATCCACCCCCCCCCCAAAAAAAACAAAAAAAATTGTTGCATTTTCGTTTGTTTGTTTGTATGTAACCAGTTTTCTCTTATTTTTTTCTCTCATTCAATGATCAATATTACAAATTGTTTATTTGAATTCGTTACATTGAACACGTTCTTCTGTAAATGAAGAAAAGAAAAAAAAGAAAATGATTATTATCCCTTTTTCAATTCATTAAAATAGAATTCATTTGGTGTTGTTTTATTGGTATTTTTTTCCTATTGTTGTTAAGGTCTGCAATCAACTAGTCTCTTTTATTGATAATATATGCGGATTGCTTCGATATTGACTTCATTCACAAGTATTATATACAAAGATGGATAGTGGCTAGGATGTGTGTTTTATTCTATTTGGGACTGGTCAACTGGATGTACCCGTATCCGAGAGTTAATGTCCATTCCGAAACTCGAACCGAGTACCGTTCACTTCAAACATCATTGCATTATCCATTTAGTTACTAAGTCTTGATAGCCACCTCCTTGTGTAATGGGGTGGAGTTATATTCACTAGATGTTATTTATTTGTATCTTCCTATTATTATTTAGGACTGGAATTGATCAGTCTCTTGTTGGCATATATGCATCCTGTGCGATTTGCCTTGATATTGGATTCCACTGCTAGCCACTATCCATCTTTGCTTATAATGCTCGTGAATTAAGGCAATATCGAGACAATACACACAGTATGCATATATGGCAATAAGAGACTGATCAACTGTAATCCTAAACATCAATGGGAAGATCTCATTGCACAAGCAAGCTAAATCACCATGGAAAACCTGGAAGCACTGACCGACCATTTCTCAGTAGTATAGGACTCTTCAGCAGTGTAATATCAAAGTTCCTAGGTTCGAGTCCTAGGTACAGGATCGTGGATGTGTCCTGTTGAGGAGTCTCATACTTGAACAAAACGGTTGTTCAGTGCTTTCGGGGTTTCCATGGTGGTGACCTTTTACTAAGATGACATTGAAGATTAATGTAATGTACAACTGTTCCATTCTAATATGGAACTGCTCTGTAATACTGACGTATAAACCCAGGTCAATTAGATGTGTACATCCCGGGCGGTTTGCTTGAATATCTGGGCTACCTGTTCCTACCATCGATCTAGATATTCCAATAAGTTATCTGTTTCCTTGTTTGTCTTAACAGATCATTATGGCTATTAATTGCATAATCTAATCAGGTACAGTTTTGAAAAGTTCACGACCTTACACTGTACAAGTTACAAAAAAGTGCAGTCAGAGACATTGTGGCTACTGGTAATATACAGCGAAATGAATGTACATCGTTTAGATGTCGATTGACTGGACTGCTAACTTCTAGCTGGTGATCACTCATTATGTTATCGTCAGAATCGATCAAGAAGTAAAAAAAAGTGAGAAACTTGTTGAAATACTTTGTGTTGAGAATTCCATATTGTGACAAAAATACATAATATTGAATAAAACCACTAATAATAATAATATCACGTTGGGTTTTGTGGAGATTTTAGAAATTTCACTGATTGAAATCATGAATCAATTGAAGCTGGACCACCATGGTAAACCTGAAGGCACTGGACAGCCGTTTCGTCTTAGTACGGAACTCCTCAGCAGTGCGCATCCACGATCCCGCACCCCACGAAATTCGAACCCAGGATTTATCAGTCTCGCACCAGGCGCTTAACCAACTAGACCACTGAGCTGGCCGGCATCCAACGGTGTTAATGTCTAACTTCAATCAATCCACGAATTTGCGCCACCGTACACCATTGTTTCCAGCGAGTTGATATCTCACAACAGACCTGGTTGAACTCCACTGGTATTATTATGTGTAAGAACGAATGCTAATACCCAGTTTCCCAAACTGAAATAGGCAGAGAGGGTTTCGAACTTGACTTAGTGTCTAATAATCGAACATCTTAACAACAAAACCCCTGATCTACCATCTTCATCTCCAACTTCAGTAAATCTCATCAGTCATTATTGATTGCAATTCTGATATAATGAAATTCTATTAATTAGAGCTTTTCATTAAAGAACTTCTCTAGAAATTCATCATTTGTAAATGTTGAATTATTCTTTATCTAATTCATTGTATAGTCATGAAATAGTTTTCATTACAGACTAAAAGTAGGTGATACTTTCCCTGATATAACATATTGACATATTCATCATCTTAGTAAAGAATTCAACCAAATTTATTATGTCTTGTTGTTGAATGCTACTTGTTATTATCTGGTCATCACTGTTATGTCGGAAACACTTATCATTGATACTCGAAACGACGAACCTCTGCAATTCCCACGATGCAAAAAGTAAGGACACAATGACTGATATAAGTGAAGATTTATTAACCTTCAAAACACGATGACGACGACGATGACCAGATGGGATTTTGGGAAAAAGTTGACAAGACATATCAACATTTACTTTAATAAGGATTGATACTCATTGGAACTATTACCATTATTCACTTGATATTGTTTTATTTGAATCTTCCCATTGATGTTTTTGGACTGAAATTGATCAGTCTCTTATTGGCATATGTGCATACTGTGCGTATGCCTCGATATTGCCTTAATTTACAAGCATTGTAGCAAAGATGGATAGTGGCTAGCAGTGGAATCCAGGACGCACGTTTCGTCCTGTTTGGGACTCGTCAGCTGGATGTACCTGCATCTCAGAGTTGATGTTCACTCAGTAGCTAAGTGGATAACGCGATGGCGTTTGAAGCGAACGGTACTGAGTTCGAGTCCCAGAGTGAACATCAACTCTGAGATGCAGGTCCATCCAGCTGACGAGTCCCAAACAGGACGAAACGCGCGTCCTGGATTCCACTGTTAGCCACTATCCATCTTTGCTTATTACCATTATTGATCCATTTTGAATTATAATTAAAGTAATCAGTGAATAATGATATTTCAGCTTATTAATCATTCTTGTTTAACACTGTATCCATCTATATTGAGTATATATATATGTATATTTAGTAAATGTCTACCTACATCATATATTCAACTGTATATTGAAAAGGTAAATGAATGTAAGTCACTCTTTTGTACACATAGGCAACAACTATATAGATAGATACATAGATAGATATACTAAAATAGATTAAGTCGTTAAACAGGGTGGTATACATGTATGTGGTTTTTGGGAAAAAAAGCAAACAGGAACAAACAAACTATCCGGTTCAACATGTTATTATCATTTTATCTGATCAATTTAGGCTAAATGAAACTTATGGGAATGGAATGGTTGTTTTTGTTTTTCGCATTTGATGATCTAGTGATTTACAATTTTCTTTTAATGACAAAGATATAATTATGTACATTGATAATAGCGATAAGTCGTGTCGACTGAACTCTATATTTATTTCCTAAGCTATTCCGATGACCCTCACGCTAGAACTACACAGCGACTTGAACAGCAGAGAGAAGACGCAAGCATGAGAGAAACTACTTTATCCCAAGGTTCGTTTTATTACAGAAAATATAGGGTTTTTATAATATGCTTAAACGTCCTTGGGTTGCTAGAAGATTCTGGAACGCTACTAAACATAGTAGCAGTGTAGCAACCAACCAATCAGAAACACTACATGTGACATTTCTGGCTAAAACTTCAGATGAACGCTGATTGGAGGAAACGCTTCTTAGTGTTTCCTGACCCTTGGCTTGAACTTTGCGAGAAATTTACTGGGTCATCCCAACAGATAGATATTATGAACAAATTCAATGAAGCATAATTCCACCTGAAGTCCCTCCAGAGTTACTGTCCGTTTGAAGTGAACAGTGCTGGGTTCGAGTCCCTCCCAGAGTGAACATCAAATCTGAGATGAAGGTACATTCAGCTGACGAGTCCAGAATAGGACATTGTTAACCTCTATCCATCTTTGCTTAAAATGGTAACTATTTGTTGCTGTTTTTTCAAAGATAGTTTCTTTACTAATCACCTGATGTTGTGTAATATATATAAAACTGAACATTATAAACGGCGAGACTCTAATTTATGGAGGACCTTTGAACGAATCTTAAGTGAACTTGAGAAATATTAGCTAATCAAGAAACACTTAGTATAGAGTAAAAATATGTTATACAAAACTAAGGAAATAAAGTGGATACACTTCTTATACGTGGCTCATGATTAGAAAAAGGTTCAGAGGTTCTAAAATCGCAATGCATGCAGTAGAGAAGATCATCCATACGGCTACAGAATAATCGGCCTCTGGAGTCATGATAAAGTCTCAAAAACTCCTTCAGCCTCGACCACATAGTTCCAATATTGTTTATGTGCACTCCGGTTGTTGAGTGCACGAAATGCTACTTGTGGATAACGACACGATGCACATAACCGAGCCTATGTAGGAGTCTGTACACTCTCTAAGACTCCGCATATATTGTAGTACCTCGCTGCAGCCTGCTTTACCGGTGCTTTTATTATCCAGTTCTCGATAGTTGTCATAATTTGCCTTAGTTAGGAATTATATATGGAGTTTTCATCACGAACTGACATCAGCTATAATGCCAGAAATTTATTCAACCAAATGAATGAAAGGTTTTCGTGTTAAAATCCGAGATCTTTTATCTTGTGCCTAATTGATTCGTGCACAAATTATAGTCTCGCCGTTTTATTTGTTATAGCCGTCCACTGATCACGTTTTCTACAAAACTCGTTGTGAACCCATCGTACGTTAGCATTAAGCCATGAAGTTGGTGCCGTAACCCTGAAATCTCTAAAACGCTTCTGATTGACTCGTCCATAAATTAGAGTCTCGCCATTTTAACTACTTTAGCTATCAAACACTTTATATAAGATATGATAATCCATTCAAACATATAGGAAACCTATTTTACAACTATACAATGAGTAGCAATAAATCTTCATGTTTTAAATTTATTTTACCTCTATATGTATTGTCTGAAAGAGAAATGAACAAGTGATAAGAACATTGGAATTGATACATCTAAAGTATACAGTAGATAAACAAGCATTAATTGGTACAAATAAATTGGTAGTAAACTTAATGATTATAAATGGATAGTAGACTTTGAGTTTTAAAACTATCAGAAAGGGTTTCTGCGGATATTATAGTAATTTCAATAGTTGAGATCATGAGTCAACTGAAGCTTGACCACCATGGATGTGTCGTTCAATTTCATGTATTAGTTGAAGATAGACATTACCACTATTGGATACCGGCCGGCTCAGTGGTCTAGAGGTTAAGCATTTGCGCACGAGACTGATAACTTTTAGGTTCGAGTCTCGCGAGGCAGGATCGTGGATATGCACTGCTGAAGAGTCCCAAAATAGGACGATCTAACGGTCTAGCTTCAAATGACACGTGATCTCAACTATTTAAAAATAGTTGAATTCATGAGTTACTTAAAATTAGACTATCATGAAAATCCTGGAAATACTGGACGACCGTTTCGTCCTATATTTTCAGATAATTAAAATTGAAATGTTGTTAAACTGTAGCTTCGTACTATATTGAGTAATTACTGTTAGGAATTCATTATTATTACAGAATTTACGGCATGGAATAAAGGAATTATTATGATTTCTATAAATCTATTGAAATTTCAGTCAGTCAGCTACAACGTAGGACCAGGCACATATATGTATCGGTTCAAGTTGCCATACCTCATTAACACAACAACATCAACACCAAATTCATAGAAGTATTTACTTCAATAGTAGTAATATATAAAAAGAAAAGGTTGCACATAAGGATATAGTATAGGAAGAAAGAATTAGTTCGTAGAAAGAAAGATATAAAGCGATTTTAATCTCACACTTTAAGGGAAGACAAAGACTGTATACATCGGCTCCATTGTAATCGATCGATTCTGATCCATGTCATCAAGAGTCTCCAACCATTGGTTACGGCAGTCAAGCGGAAATCAACCAAGTAGTTTGCATTTACCAACATGGCTCAGACTAGAAGTTAGTGACTTCAATGACTGATGTCACATTTTGGTTTGACTACCCCTAACTTTCTTCCATCCATCTCCAACACTAGTCAGCATTGTGTGTCGTGGCAATCGGTGTTCAGGTATACGTAACACGTGGCCCAACCATCTCAGTAGATGAAGATTCACAATTTCATCAACTGATTTACCATCATTCCTTAATACCCTACATCTAACCTCACTATTACTTACGTGGTGATCCTAATAGATGCGATCAATATTTCTAAGGCATCGGTGGTCAGATTCTAGCAACTTACGATTATCTTCTGCTCTTAATGGCCAGGTCTCACAGCCGTAAAGTTGAACAGAACGAACTGCTGCTCAGTACACTCGTTCTCTTATTGATAGACGGATATTTCGCCATCGCCATAGGTGACGTAAATTGACAAAAGCCAAATGAGCTTTCTGAATCCGTGCAGAGATTCCGTCAGACACTAACCCAATAGGGATGGTCAGACTTCCATGATAAGTAAAGTTGTCGACGCATTCGACTACTTAACTCCCTATCCTTAGTTGAGGTGCTGACGCAGGCCAATCCTGGTGTAACAACTTGCATTTAGAGGGTGAGAAACGCATCCCAAACATTCTGGCATTGTTGCCTAGCGCTATCAAAAGACTGTATTTTATCAACGTCTTCACTAAACAGGACTATATTATCTGCGTGTTCTAAGTCGATAAGTGGACCTCCTGGTAGGAGATCAATGGCCGAAAATTCAGTCGACGAGAATTTTATTTCCTTCAGTATGTCTATGATGAAGTTGAACAAAAATGGAGAAAGTGGACAGCCTTGATAGACACCACTTAAGGTTTCAAAAGTAGATAACAATTTGCCATAAGCTCTGACTCGACTAGTAGTGTTCGAGTAAAGAACCTTCCCAAAGTTTCTGTACTTCTAAAGTACACCTTTCAATGTCAGACATTGCCACAAAACCTCTAGGTCTACAGAGTCAAATGCTGCTTTTAGATCAAGAAAAACTATCATCGTAGGATACTAATAAGCATTTCTATGTTCTATAACATGACGAGTAGTGAATATGTCTTCAATGCAGTCACGACCAGGTCTAAAGTCAACCTAATTCTCTCGTATCTACAGTTTACAAGTCTTTGTTAAACGCTCTATAATTATTGACGCTAGTATTATAGATGTTATATTAGTCAAGGTTAAGAAAAAACATAAACACAATGATACACATACATTCGACTGTATGTATCAACAAAAAGAAAAGACGAAATTCGCATCTTGGATCTAGTTATTCTATTGAAGATCTATGTAAGTTTATGTTTATTGATCAATTTCCCCCCCCATTACAAAGAGACATTATATAAACATTCACGTCTACTGTATGTTCTTTATTTCCATTCATTAATCATTCGTTTCTTTTCTCTTATCTTATATCTATGGTTACTTGGGATAATGATGAATTCAATGCATTCAACATATTAATCATTTATTGTTTATAATAATAAGTTATGTTGTTATTTATATACCTCAAATTATTGATTGAATCATATTGAATAATTGAAAATTGTCAAATAGAAATGAAACTTCCAGGTATTTCATGATGGTCTGAACTAATAAAGTTACTACAATATTCGCAAAAATCCCTTCTGATATTAATCACCGTATGCTCAGTAGTTATTGGCTGCAAGAGGTATTTCCTCGAGTTCTAGTGAGAAGCAGTGACCAGTGGAGATCAACTGAGTCAGTTGTGAGATAGTAACTCATAGATGACAATGGTGGATGTGTCGTTCAATTTCGTGGATTGGTTGAAGTTGGTCATCATTAACAGCATTGGATGCCGGTCAGTTCAGTGGTTTAGAGGTTAAGTGTTCACACTCAAGAAATTGAAGGTGTTTGGTTTGAGTTCGTTTGGTGTATGTGATCGTCGATGTGAAGTGTTGAGGAGTTTCACAGTAAGATGAAACGGTCGTCTAGTGCTTTAAGGTTTTTATGGTGGTCCAGCTTCAATTGACTCAAGGTCTGGACTATTAAAGTTACTACAATATTCGCAAAAATCCCTTCTGATATTAATCACCGTATGCTCACTAGTTATTGGCTGCAAGAGGTATTTCCTCGAGTTTTAGTGAGAAGTAGTGATCAGTGGAGATCAACCGGGTCTGTTGTGAGAAAGTAACTCACTGATGACAATGGTGTATGTGTCGCTCAATTTCGTGGATTGGTTGAAGTTGGTCATCATTAACAGCATTGGATGCCGGTCAGTTCAGTGGTTTAGAGGTTAAGCGTTCACATTCAAGAGATTGAAGGTGTTTGGTTTGAGTTCGTTTGGTGTATGTGATCGTGGATGTGAAGTGTTGAGGAGTCCCACAGTAAGATGAAACGGTCGTCTAGTGTTTCCAAGTTTTGTCCATGGTAATCTAGCTTCAACTGACTCATGAATTCAATTATTAAAGTTACTACAATATTCGCAAAAACCCCTTGTGATATTTATTAATTGTTCCTTCGAACTTTGTTTAATAGAATATAACACTAATTTTAAGGGTGAAGTAATTTGTGGGAAACGACCAGGTTTATAATGAAATTGACTTCTATACACTTTTGAGAATGTTCCTTATCGTACAAAAAGACATGGAATGTACGTGTTATCCCGACTGAAGAATATTTTGAAAACGACAATTCTAAGATCTTATTTTACTAATTTATCAAAGAGATCATTGTTGTAGTGATCCAGAAAATTCCTTTCAAAAGACAAGCAAGCATCAGGAAACACTAAGAAGCTGGTGGAGAAGATTTGTAGCTCAGGTGGATGATTTTGGTGGAGTTTTGTTCTCTGAGCTGGATGGTTTGGTCGTGGAGCTTTCATCGTTCTCAGAGAACAAAAACACTAAGAAGCGTTTCATCTAATCAACGTTCACTTGAAGTTTTAGCCAAAAATATCATGGGGGCGAAACGTCACATGTAGAGGTTCTGATTGGCTAATTGCTACACTGCTACTATGTTTAGTAGTATTCCAGAATCTTCCAGCAACCCAAGGACATTTAAAATATTATAAAAACCCTGTATTTTCTGCATTGAAATGAACCTTGGAGTAAGGTACTTCTCGCATACTTTGCGTCTTCTCTCTCTCGTTATTCAGGTCGCTGAATAGTTCTAGCTTGGGGGTTACAGAATAGTTTAGGAAACGAATATAGCGTTCGAATTAACAAGATTTATCAATCATATACATATTGTAAATACATTACTAACCTTGAGGAATATCAAAACAATTATGCCATTGATCAAATGATATTCCACCAGAACCGGAACATCGATTAATAAATACTTCTAAACATGGTGTTGAAGGTAATAACAATTGATATAAGTAGTTCAAATCATCTTGTTGTAATGAACTAATAAAGAATAAACAAAATATTCATATCATGAACAAATATATAAAACATAAAAAATAAGGCACAATTCTTTAAGAGATTAAATGACACAAGCTATAATCTCTGGACGAAATGATCAATTATGTCAAGAGAGAAGATGGGCATTGATGGTGGATGAAATCATCAGCAGAACAAATTCCAGCTAGAACACTCCAAAGTCGCTAATAAGAAGACAGAATACTAGTGAAAGGAATGTTATTCCAAAACAGTGTCAATTATAGTACAAAACTGTCAGGTAGTCAGAACGAAATCATCATTATAGTCCTTCAGTTCGCATACAGAGGGTTATTTATATTTGTTCAACAGGGAAGCTCTACGTAGGGATTCTGGAATATTCTTTCAAAAGATAATTGGATGAAACATTTTTGGCTCTTTTTGAGGTTCTTAGGGCTACCTCAAGTTCACCTATGGACTGTCGTAACACATTGGGTAGATTATTATAAATAAAAATAGATGTAGATATCCAACTGAGTAGAAACATTAGATTTGCTGATGTTTCGTGACTCATTGTAATCCACTTCTTCAGTGAAGAAATAACCAAATTAAAATTAATTTATGATCGAACACATGGGACTCAATGAGTTTTTTTATAACAACAAAGGTATCGTCTACATATCTAAGTTAAAGTTGTGGTTCCATATCATTGGATAGATAGTCCAAGTCGGACGTATAGTGGGGTCTTCTTTTCTATCGAAAGCAGTAGTGTGTTGTGTGCTATTCATATTGACACAAGTAGTAGATGATGTTAGTCGTAAACAGAAGGTCTGACAGCAAGGAGACAAGAGAATCGAACAGTAAAGAATGGAAACAGAATGCAATTTGTATGAAAATTCAAGAACAATGAAGTCTGAGTCATTTTGTGACAGCTGGTGGACATTTTGCAAATCGAAAAGTATCAAAACAAAACACTAAAAATGTATCTATTTATTATTGATCAAATATGTTTTAGTTATTGAACTAATTCAATTGATAATATACACTTCTAGAATGTTTGAATCAGTTCAATGTGTTCACAGAGAACATTGAGATTATATGGGAAATTGCACTGTAAAGCTCTTAGCAACTAAAGTTTTCACAGCCGTTCATTATTATATAAGTAATGTGTTTAAAGTGAACAATTTTTGTATGTTGATATGTATCAGTATAACAAACGGAAATCATGGAGTATATATGTCTAAAATGACCCAGACAAAGACATGTAAATGATGACATTGGCCAGATGATTAATTCACTCATTCATAATAAGCCACCAACAGTTGATTTTCTCACTTATCATCATATGATCTATCCATCTTTGTCTGATATATTCTAATATGAAGATTAAAATGAATAATGAACGAATGATGATAATCAAGAATAAGTCTTCATTGATATAGGTTACATCTGTGTCTGTATTCATCAATACCATCGTATTCGTAACTTTAAGAAGAAAAAGAAGAAGAAGGTGTTACAGAACTAAATCATCATTATTCAGTGCTACCTACAGATCGATATCATTACCTGATACTTTCAGGTTATCATTTGATTTAGTAATAAAGTTATCATTGAATAACAATATTTCACTGATTGAAATCATGAGTCAATTGAAGTTAGACAACCATGGAAAACCTGGAAACACTGGACGGCCGTTTCGTCCTAGTACGAGACTCCTCAGTGGTGAGCACCCACGATACCACCCCCCCCCCGAAGAGACTTGAACCCAGGACCTACCAGTCTCGCGCCAGGCGATTAACCAACTAGACCACTAAGCCGGCACCCAACGGTGTTAATGATGTCCAACTTCAACAAATCCACGAAGTTGAGCCACCGTACACCATTGTCTTCAGTGAGTTGATATCTCACAACAGACCTGGTTGAACTCCACCGGTAACGACTTCTCACTAGAACTCCAAGAGTATCTCTTGAAGTCAGTCACTAGTGAGCACGTGATTATTATCATTCATTTTATACTTTAAATCAATCTATCATGGAAATAAACATATTAAAAGTACTTTTTCTATCATCAACTCATATTCATGTTTAAACGAGTTTGAATATAGAAATTATAAATAAAATAAGAAAGTACAAAATACATTGCAGTAGCCAAATTATAGAATAAACCTTATAATTCATCTTTCATTTTGTTACCATTCTCTTTTACTTGTTTTAAACAAGTTATATTCATGTAATAAGGTGTTGTCATCACCATGATCATATAAGCAAAGATGGATAGTAGCTAGCAGTGGTCCCGCATTACGTTCTATTAGGAACTCGTCAATTGGACGTACCTACATCTCATAGTTGATGTGAATTAAAGCAATATTGAGACAATTCACATAGCATACAGATATACCAATAAGAGACAGATCAACTTTGGTCCTAAACATGAATGAAAAGATTCATGTAAACAATACCAAGTGAATTTAAACTCCGATCCCCCCCCACACACACACACATACATCGCACCAGCAAGTCGCTATCAGGACTCAGTTTGAGATTCGAAGTAAACACCATATCTTCTTATTAATCTCTTACAAATGGTTATTATCATTATGATTACATAATATTCAACGACAACAACAACAACAACAACAACAACATTTCATTAGCTTTTATTCATACAGAACTCATATACACAATTGTGATCAGATTTTCTTTATATTACTATTGTTGCTACTATTATTATTACTACTATCAGTATTATTATTACTATTAGTACTACTATAATTTCTACTGTTATATCCCGATAAGTATAATGAATGGTAATCTTTTAGGATCCATTTATGGACCGATGATATGAGTATATTTTTATCGTGTAATTGTTGTGTAACTAAACTGTTCATATTTATGTCCCTTTTATTATAAGCTTTATTCTGACCTATAGAATATTATGATACGATTTACCATTCTTGAGTTATGCCCAAACTATTCATTACTACCTGTCACATTCACAACCACATTTGACTAATTCTTGAACAAATGTTGTTTCCTATTTTATGGTACGATGTGGTCTGTCTGGTTGATATATAAACCCAGTATGTTTGAAATATCATGATTCGTATGGTGGGGGCTGAGATTGATGTTCAGAACTTAACTGGCTGGGCTAGACAGGAAGCGAGGCTAATCAGGACTCTAGACTGCTCGTACGGGTTTTATACGTCACTGGTTCGATCGATAGTTCGCTGCTCTCTGATTGACGGTATCGCAACACCGAGATGAATCCATGGGAATAAAGTTTTGTTAAGAGTATGAAGTAGTTATTTCATTGAATAAGATATTAAATTAGAATTATGCCATAGAATGAATCAAATGGAAGTTAGATAAACAGTTGAATAGTTGAATGATACCTTAGTAATATGAGTTAATTATTTATGATTAGTATAAATGGTTTTATTCAATATCATGTATTTTTTTGCTGGAACATGGAATTCTCAACACAAAAGTATTTCAACAAGTTTCTCATTTCTTACTTCTTCTTGATTCATCATGACGATAACATATTGAGTAATCGTCAATTAGATGTTAACAATTCAAGAACCCATTCTGATAATAATAATCACCTGCTCACTAGTGACTGACTTCAAGAGATACTCTTGGAGTTCTAGTGAGAAGTCGTTACCGGTGGAGTTCAACCAGGTCTGTTGTGAGATATCAACTCGCTGAAGACAATGATGTACGGTGGCGCAATTTCGTGGATTTGTTGAAGTTGGACATCATTAACACCGTTGGGTGCCGGCTTAGTGGTCTAGTTGGTTAGACGCCTGGTGCGAGATTGATAGGTCTGGGTTCAAGTTTCGCGGCTGGAGGGTGGGGTCGTGGACGCGCACTGCTGAGGAGTCCCATACTAGGACGAGACGGCCGTCCAGTGTTTCCAGGTTTTCCATAGTTGTCTAGCTTCAATTGACTCATGATTTCAACCAGTGAAATTTCTAAAAATCTCCACAAAACCCAATGTCTCTGATTGGGCTTTTTTTCGCAGCTTATACACCGAAATGACGTAAACTTATCACAAGCTCACCTGAATACCTTATGCGATGAATGGACATAATGATAATGGTAAAACAAACAAGAAAACAAATAATGTGTTGAAATATCTAGATCGATGGTAGGAACAGGTAGCTCAGATGTTAAACCAGATCGCCAAAAAATAAAAAAATAATAATGATATCAGATTTTAAATAGTTAATATCATGAGTTGATTAAAGCGAGATCACCATGGAAAACCTTGAAACACTAGATCACCGTTTCATCCTTGTATGTAACTCCTCAGCACAGTGAAACTGGAGGTTCTGGATTAAAGTTCCGCGTGCAAGATCATAGATACAGACTGTTGAGGAGTCCTAGACTGTTCAATGCTTCCAGTTCTTCAATAGTAGTCTAGCTTTCATCGATTCATGAATTCAATGACTACACTCTTCACAAAATCCCCTTTTTCTTTCTGATAATATTTATTATTCACAACTTGTTTCTTATAATTCAGGTCAAATAATTTTCATCATTTCATTAACCTATCCAATAAATCATCTAGTTAAGGTTGTTTATTCAATTAATCTGTTGTGAATAATTTCTATTTAGGTCAGATCATTAAACATGTTCATATTGAATAGGTGGTAAGTTATGGTGTATTTCCCACCTTGTTAGTCAATAAACTAGTCTAGATGTTCAATAGTCTACTATTACAAAACACACAAAAAGAAAACAAAATAGAAGAAACCCTTCTATGTTTCTTTTTGTTGCTTCTATATCATCTAGACCACCCTATCAACTAACCAACCACCCACCAAACCATCATGCTTTACTATAGTTTGATTTATCAATTTGAGAAATTGGTTAGTAACAAATCATTGAAAACTAGTTAAAGATTAGCTTCAATTATAATATTTCTGGTAGGTAAAATGTAATGGATAATGTTTTCATCTCAACAGTGAATATGCATGACTTTTTCTAAGAGTTAAGTTAAGTTCGTCAGGGCTGTCCACTCTCCCCATTCTTGTTCAACTTTATAGTCGACGTACTTTTAGAGATAACACTTTCCTCATCTAAATTTTCAGGGGTTGAACTTCTACCAGGAGGTTCATTTGTTGACTTAGAATATGCTGATGACATAGTTTTATTTGGTGAAGACGCTGACAAAATGCAGAGTCTTCTGACCACTCTAAGCAACAATGCAAGCATGTTCGGGATGCGATTCTCTCCCTCGAAATGCAAAATGTTGCTTCAGGATTGGGTTACATCGACACCCGAACTAGTGATAAGGAGTGAAGTAGTTGAGTGTGTCGATCGCTTCACTTATCTTGGAAGTCTCATCAGCCCTTGTGGTCTGGTGTGTGACGAAATCTCAGCACGGATACAGAAGGCTCGACTAGCTTTTGCCAACTTACGTCATTTATGGAGTAGGCGAGATATCCACCTATCAACCAAAGAATGTGTTTACTGCGCAGCAGTTCGTTCCGTCCTACTTTATGGCAGTGAAACATGGCCGGTAAGAGTAGAGGATATCCGTAGGTTACTAGTATTTGATCATAGGTGTCTTCGAAAAATCGCTCGTATATCATGGGACCATCGAGTAAGTAATGCAGTTGTTAGGAAACGGGTACTAGGTAAGGATGGCAAATCAATTGATGACGTAGTGAAACTTCATCAGTTGAGATGGCTGGGACACGTGTTACGTATGCCCAACGACCGACTGCCTCGACGTGCTATGTTCAGTGGTATAGGAGTAGGTTGAAGAAAGCTAGGGGCGGCCAGACTAAAACATGGCACAAATCCATGAAGTCACTGACAAGTGGACTGAGTCATGTTGGTTGGTGTAGACTACCTGGTTGGGGACCGCGAGATGATAGCAACCGATGGTTAGAGACCCTGAATGACATGGCTCAAAATCGTTTGCAATGGCACAGGTGCATACACTATTTGTGTTCTCCCAAATTCTAATCTTCTGAATTCTTCATGTCCATTTTTTCCTCTTTCCAAATTTCTTTCACTGGATTATACTCTTTAAATAACATCTCCAAACCCTAATCTTCCCGATTACTGCTTATACTCTTATTACCTCTACCACTACGGGATTTGAATCGACAAGTGCACCTCTGTGCTAATGTGGTGTGGCAACTCTAACTGATGTACGTACGTACGAAGTTCTACGTTGTTACTGACTGACTGACAAAGAGTTAAGTTATTTATATCGTCTTGGAAACAAGTTAGTTTCAGATATTGATTGGTTGAAGTTAGATATTAACACCATTGGATGCTGGCCAGCTCAGTGGTCTAATGGTTAACCGCTCGTGCGCGGGTCTGATAAGTCATGGGTTCGAGTCTCGCAGGGGGAGGCGGGATCGTGGATGTTCACTCCTGAGAAGTTCCATACTAATAGGGGACGACTGTTTAGTTCTTTCAGGTTTCCTATGATTGTCTAGCTTCAATTAACTCATAATCTCAACTATTGAAATTCCTAGTCTAATAAGAACAAAAAATTTCAATAGTTAAGATCATGAGTCAGTTAAAGCTAGACCACTATGGAAAACCTGGAAGCACTGGACGACCGTTTCGTCCTATTGTGGGACTCCTCAGTACTGCACATCCACGACCTCGCCCTCTGCGAGATTCGAATCCAGGACCTACTGGTTTCGTGGGCGAGCACTTAACCACTAGATCACAGAGCCGGCATCCAACATCCTGTATTATAGCTAAGAAAATTCTCCATTGATATATAAGAAAGAATGTATTGAATTGAATAAAAGTATATAATGATTAAAAGCAAGAATCAAACATAAAAATTAAATTTAACTAACCCTCTATTCCTTCGATCAAGTTCACAAAACCAATAACTAATCACAGCACCATTAACTCTTTCATGAGGTGAACTTTGTGATACTAATTTACTTGTAGTACTTCTTGCTTTAGCATCCATTGGACGAAGTAGACTATCATCATCATTTGACCAAGAAGCAGAAGACCACTGTATAATAAAAAGTATAAAAAAATTCTTAAGAAGTGAAACAGTAAATTCTAAAGTTAAATTCATTTGGCATTGTTTACAAGAACCTTCTCATTGATGTTTAGGACTGTGATTGATCAATCTTTTATTGACATATGTGACCACTATGCGTATCACTTCTATATTGTCGTAATTCACAAGCTTTTAAAACAAAGATGGATCGTGGTTAGAAGGGGAATTCAGGACTCACGTTTCGTCTTATTTGGGACTGGTCAGTTGGGTGTGTCTGAATCTCGAAGTTGATATACACTCTCGGACTCGAACCCAATACCGTTCGCTTCAAACGCCATTGTGTTAAGCACTTAGCTACTGAGATGCAAGTACATCTAGCTAACCAGTCCCAAATAGGACGAAACGCGTGTCCTGGATTCCGACGATAACCACTATCCATCTTTGCTTAGAATTATAAAGATAGTTTTAGAGAGAACAATACCTTTTAAATGAATGAACTTCTCATAAATAGTAATAACAGTCATATTAGTGATCAGTTTATTGAATCTTGTATCTTTGACTAAAGTAGAAAGGCATCACAAATCTATCTATTTCACTTGTGAATATTGAGAAAAATATGATAAAGAAACGTTTTTCATAGGCAACAGAAGTTGACATTCATATTCAAGCTTAAAATTTGTAGACCAAGTTTTCCCCCAATAATATTTTTATACTTCCTAATGGATTAAGTAAATGAATTCCAATGTAATTATCTCTTAATTACAGTCAACTCATATGGTACTTGTCAGGCTAGTGACTCAAAGTCACATTCAATTGAATACTGCTTTTTGTAAGAAAACTAAACAAAATTATTTTGATTGAGATCATGAACCGATTGATGTTACTCCAGCTTTGGAAATCTGGAAGCACTGGACGGCCGTTTCGTCCCATTGTGCGACTCCTCAGCAGTACGTATCCACGATCCCACTCGCAGGACTCGAACCCAGGGCCTCCGGTCTCATGCGCGAACGCTTAACCTACTGGACCACTGAGCCGGCATCCAATGGCGATAGTGTCTAACATCAACCAATACACGAAATTGCGCGACCAATTGCGACCAACAAAATTTATGATAAAAAATTCCTTGCAACTAGGAAGAGTTGAATTCAAAAGCTTCCCATCCACATACAACAAGTTATTCGTTACACTAGTGTGATTGTTTGTTGAGGACCCTAAGAGTATGGAAGACAAAATTAAACTTAAATCACAGGTCATTGACCAGGATAATTCAACAGGTAGTGGGTCTATTTATTTATATCACCGGGAAGCATTGTCTTAAGCTGATGATTTGTCTTTCTGGTTTCGCCTAAACACTTCGGTGACATTTTATTCTTCTTTTGATTTCATTGAAGAAACCATTATAGGATTAGTTATATAAGTGAAGTTTTAGCCTATCTACCTACGGAGTTTACATACATCTTTTACAGCAGAGTACTAACTTTATAAAAATACCTGATCAAATGAGCTTTCAAAAAAAGGAAATATAGTAAACGTCAACGACAATATGATGTTAAGTTTCCAAAGCTGCTGCTGCATCATAAAAAATTGTATGTATTTAAATTTTCAATATTGATCGACAGTTTACAGATTTGTCACAATTTTATAGGTATCTGTTAACCTACTTATAATTTATAAGTAGTTATAATGATTTAATATAATTTTTGAGGGTAATTGTAAGACGTTAATGCATAAATGGGTGATCGAATTGTAAGAAATACATTGAAAAATATAAAAATTATTGTTTTATTCTGTTCCAGGATTTTAGACATCAGCTACTTTCAGAAGGAGACTTAATGAAGAGTTTAGTAATTTAATAGTTGAATTCACGAGTCAATTAGAGCTAGACTGCCATGGAATTTTGGAAGCACTGGACGACCATTTCGTTGTAGTATGCTACTCCTCATCAGTGCACATCCATGATCTCATTACCTGTTGGATTTTGATCGAATTATTTTCACATTAATCAACAGTAACCGAGTTCGATCAATAGAGTAATAAAAATCTTATTTAAATATGATTATGAAAATTATAAAAGAAAACTATAGTAATTACTTTTTGACGTAACAACTCTTGAAACCACATCCCAAGTCGAAGAGAAAATGTACTTTCATTCTGATCCCAATCGCATAAACCGCTAAGATCTTGAATAAATAAAGACAATCAGAAACTTTGTTATTTATTGAATATTAAAATCAAAACTATAACCATTGAAATTACTATAATATCCACAAAACCCCATTCTGATATTAACCAACATATACTCACTAATGACTGACTTCAAGAGGTATATCCTGGAGTTCTAGTGAGAAGTAGTGATCATGGAGCTCAACCGAGTTTGTTGTGAGATGATATCAGCTCACTGAAGACAATGGTGGATGTGTCAGTCAATTTACTAGATTATTTGAAGTTGAACATTAACACCATTGGATGTCGGTTCAGTAGTCTAGTGGTTAAGTGCTCGCACACGAAACTGGTGAATCCTGGATTCGAACCTCACGAAGCGGGATCATGGATACACACTGCTGAGGAGTTCCATACTAGTAGGGAACGGCCGTTTAGTGTTTCCAGGTTTTCCATAATGGTCTTACTTCAATTGACTCATGATCTCAATTACTGAAATTACTATAATATCCACAAAAACCCTATCTGATATTAACTTCCATCTGTAAAAATATTTCATGGACCTATTACATACGGAAACTTTACCGGTTTAAACGTATGATGCTCTACCATATATTTAAGTTGTTTTATTCATAACCCATTCCATTGAATCTAAAATGAAAACCCATCATATTTTCGTAAGATGTTACATAATTTGTATGTTTTACATGTAGAACTAATGCTGTAGATTGGAAATTTAGACATCTTTGTCATAAATTTACATTTCCTTAGTAGTATTTCCTTACTTTTATTACACTTTATAAGTTCAGAAGCGATTCACTTTCATCTCTGAGTGATGTTAACACCAGATAACGTAACTGAGGCTAACTTTTGTCTATTATAGTGGCGCGAGATTGATAGGTCCTGGGTTCGAATCCCGCGGGGTGCGGGATCGTGGATGTGCACTGCTGACGAGTCCCATACTAGGACGAAGCGGCTATTCAGTGCTTCCAGGTTTTCCATGGTGGTCTATCCTCAATCGACTCATGATTTCAACAAGTGATATTATAGTTTAAACCACTAGGTACAATTCGGTTTCTTCTTTCTTCAAATGAGTTAAAGCTTGAAAATGAATAGATTTGACTGTACAGATGACAAACTGATTGCCCGAGGTTGCTTTTTTTAACCCACCCAAATAGGAGTTAAGTGCTTCTAATTTCAAATTCTCGAATACTACTTTACTGATAAATATTAAGTAGCATAATACTTAGATCTGTAGTTTCTAGATGACTAAATTCAGCCACCTAACACAAAACATAGTTAACTACCATGTAGAATAATAGAGGTTAATGTTCATTCACATTTCGATATGATTCATAGAATTGGATCATTACTAAGGACTAGATAACTCGTGACGGCAGTGTTGTTTACGAAATTGAGAGGTGGAAAAGTGAGTATCTGACGATTTAACTGGATTGGTGAACACGGCGAGTTCACCTAGAGCAGTTGGAAAATCCTTTATTCCAAACCAATGGTGCACATGGGTTACAGTATCATAAAGGAACAAATGGAGTATGAACCAACAGTTGGTCACCGGCTACCATGGAATGCATCTCTTGACATTGCTCCACTGTCTTGTGAATTAGATCTTTAGGTCTGAGGCTCCGGATATGTCCTCCTAAGAAAACCACGTGTTTCAGTCTGGTTACCCGGGCAGTATCACAGCCCTCACACATATTGAATAAGATTTGTGTGGCGCATATGTATTTGGTGCTCCTTTATACTAATATTCATATATTCAAATAAATTCATAAACTAGACAACTTTGTGGTCACTTAATATAGATTGATATACTTTAAAAGAATTAGATCAGTGTCCTATGTTTTTTTTGTTTTCTAGCCTCTTCTATGAGACAACTAATCTAATCAATTATTCATTATAAATTGTCTCTATTTAATATTTCAATTGACATATTGAAAGAGAAACAATAATGATCCTTCCCTTCCCTTCTCTTTTCCTTCCTTCCTTCCTTCCTTCCTTCCTTCCTTCCTTCCTTCCTTCCTTCCTTCCTTCCTTCCTTCCTTCCTTCCTTCCTTCCTTCCTTCCTTCCTTCCTTCCTTCCTTCCTTCCTTCCTTCCTTCCTTCCTTCCTTCCTTCCTTCCTTCCTTCCTTCCTTCCTTCCTTCCTTCCTTCCTCCCTTCCTTCCCTCCATCCTTCTTCCCTTTCTTTCTTTCTATCTTTCTACATTTAACCATATGGACAGGAATGAATATGACAGATTTGATAGATGAAATCTGTTGACTGTTAATCAATGTTTCATTAGGATTTAGTAAAAATCAAATTTGATTTTATGATTTGGAATAGTTAAATGATTCTAATCATCATTTCCTATCCATCAAAATAGTTGACAGGATATAAATGAATGAAATAAAGATTGAATCAACAAAATTGATAAACGAATTTAGTTTATGATGACGTTATAATGGATTATTATCACCGAATATCACGACGGGCAATGTTGACTAGTGTTAGGGATGGTTGGAAGAAAGTTAGTTTTGGCCAAACCAAAATAAGGCAACAGTTATTGAAGTCACTGACTCCTAGTCTGAACCATGTTGGTAGATGCAGACTACTTAGTTGATTTCCGCGTGACTACCGTAACCAATGATCGGAGACTCTTGGTGACATGGCTCAGAATCGATCGATCACCATGGAGTCGGTGTATACACTCTCCGTCTTCTCTTAAACTGTGAGATTAGAATAGGTTTACATCTTTCTTTCTACGAACTAATTTTTTCTTCATGTACTATATTTTCTACGCAATTTTTCTTTTGTATATTACCAGTATTGGATTAACTACTTCTATGAATTTGGTGTTGATCTTGTTGCGCTAATGAGATATGGCAACTTGAACCGATGCATATATGTGCCTGGTCCTACGTTGCAGCTGATTGACTGACTGACTGTAAATTCATAGCGGATAGTAGGGTTGTAGATTTGAAGTGGTTACCTAACAGCAACCTTCATTCACCTAACATATTGACTAGAGTACTTATAGGATAAAAACCTCTCTGAGTCTTCAAAAATGCTTCAGTGATTATGAGTTCAATGTATCAGCATTCATAAAGTAATCACAAAAGATCGAAATGTATTCAATGTATTTAATAATACAGAATATCGACGCTTAGCATAACGTTGCATTATGCTTATAGTCTACATGACTCCTTTTAAAATAATTGATTCACACGAAATAAGATATCTTCTTCTTCTTCTTCTTCTTCTTCTTCATCATCATCATCATCTTCAATACTCTATCTTCAATAGAAGACCTAAAAATTTCATGAATGTTCTGAGAGTTCTTCCTAGATTTCATGAAATATATAATGGACCTCAGTTTGTCCATTCAGAAATAGGTTCTTCTTATGAACATTCAGTATGTCATCATGTTCTTCTTGTTGTTCTGTAATAGTCTATAAGCATCCAATGAATAATACATTCAGGATAAAACGATCGTTCAAAAAGATGAAATTTCATTTCGGAACTAAATTCTACGGAATAGATTAACTAGAGATTCTATAACTGATGTTATATTCAACTAGTCTCTATCGATGATTTCACAATAGGAAAATAAAAGTAAAAGAATACCAAGTGAATTTAAACTTTATCTCATTGAACAAGAAAATAGTTATCAGGATTCAATAGTTAAGTGGATAATGCGATGGTGTTTGAAGCGAATGACACTGGATTCGAGTACCAGTGTGAACATCAACTCTGAGATGCAGATACATCTAACAGATGAGTTCCAAAGAGGACGAAACCCGTATCAAACTAGATTTCACTATTAACCACTATCCATCTTTGCTTAGAATAATATTTAACATTGAAATATTCTTTAAAATAAAACCTACCACGACATTCATCATAATATTTTATTGCAGAATTTTCATTTGCTCTATGATTACTGAATTGATCATTTCCACATCTTGAATCACCTGATCGACAATAACATTGATTTCTCCATAGATCACATTCATGTCTATATGTGACACCATCTACACATATCTAAAAGTAAGAAATATACGTAGTGAGCGAATACAGAGACGATTTACACTTTGTATTCTTGAAAGTTTGCCTGAAGCCTCTCTGAGGTTACTGCCGCCCCCAAGCCCGGATAAAGGAGGAAGGTTAGACATGGGGTTAGTGACCTCATCCTGTAGAAAACGGACTCACTAAAAAACGCTAAGCAGACAAAAGATAAGTAATTCTTGGAATTGATTGTACCTTGACTTATAATTCTAGATGTAATAAACTTGGGTTCGACCCTTCATGGAAGAGGGAACTCAAACTGAATCTTATCTTTTTCTTCAAACTACTTCATAAACTATCGTTTACATCCAATCACGCGATTCAATATGCAGAAACTTCTCATTATGACATCTGTAATGCCTTGGCACTAGTGAAACAAACTCATTCTAAATCATCCCTTTATATGAATTACTTCACTTAGAAATTTTCTAGACTCTGGAATAATCTACCACAATCTATCCATACGATAAAATCACCCCATTATTTATTCGCTGCATCGATACATACTGCTCCTCGGAAATGCATTGAATGTTCTAGTACCTGTAAGTGTATCTCATTGCACCAGTGATATTATAGAAACTTTAAATGTTTAGCCATCTTCATTAGTGCATTCCCTACGTAAAACCACCTACTTGCTGTCATTTTATGTTAACACCGTCCCTAGCAACTTTAACTCATTTGAATAACATCAACAGTATATCATCGGATCACATGACACATGCATTCAGGTAGAATTGATTGACATATTTTAGTAATTACTGCTTTATTGTTCCATGCTCTCTGTTTCCATTTTACTTTCTCTAGTTGTAAATGATTATCATGAATTCGTTCTGCCATAGGTAATAACCTTAAATACACCGCTCATAAATCAACAGGCTGTCCATTTAAGAAATATTAAAAATTCCTGGCTGATGCATTGGATCGCTGTAATATATGTACTACTTAAACAACTACTGAACTAGTATACTTAAAACTATCTTATATCATATAATTTATGGACCTAACCAATCAGAATTAGGATAACAGATCTCAGATTTTGGCGCGAAATTCACTCATCCATTTGGATAAATAGAGTTTCGGCATTATAGTTGATGTTAGTAAATCGAATTCCTAATCCTTAACCATCAATTGTAAATCATCATCCTTATTCTTCAAACTGCTTTATAACCCTCATTTAGCCCTAGTAAGTAGGTAGACACTCTCAAGATCACGAAAAGATCATCCAGTGATTCTAGGTTTTCCAAGATGGTCTACATTCAATTGACTCATGATCTCAACTATTAAATTAAGAGAAATATTACCTATCATTCTAAAAGGTATAGCTTATAGTTAATTAACCTAATGATCAATTTTCTGGGATTAAGTTTTTGATTGAGATCATGAACCGATTGATGTTAGACCACCACCTTTGGAAACCTGGAAGCAGTGGACGGCCGTTTCATCCTATTGTGGGACTCCTCAGTAGTGCGCATCCACAATCCCGCCGCGGGATTCGAACACAGGGCCTTCGGTCTCGCGCTTAACCAACTGGACCACTGAGCCGGCCGGCATCCAATGGTGATAGTGTCTAACATCAACCAATCCACGAAATTGCGCGACCAACTTCCATTGTACTGAGGTAGATACCTGTCTCTACCCGACATGGATTAGCTCCACTGGTCACGGCTTCTCACCAGAACTCTGAGAATTCCCTCACGATTAGATTGACTAATCAGAGTAGAACATTAGTTACTGACAAACAGTTGATTTATTCTCACTATGGTTATATATGTATACAATAAATTCTGTTCTAAATATATATAGTTGATGATGTCTCCAATTGAATCAATTACAATCACTTCTTGGAGACAAGGCATTCTTTACTATGTACATGTAAAACTTTATGATTCGTGTTGACTAATTCAAAAGGTAAAATGACTGATATTCATTCAGTTCAACTAGTTGGAATAAAGGATAGAGTTATGATTTCATGAGAACTCATGATAAGTAACTACACCATATTACATAAAGAAAACGAGATTACTATCAAGATGTTCTTTTGTGCATTATGCTCATAAAGTTTTCGAACGATGGAGAATACTTGTACCTAAATGGGATGCTCAGTTCTTACTTCTACGTTAAGTAAGCGTTGATCATTTTGTCCAGGGTGATAATCAAAAGCTTCAGAATTAGGCTTCCCAGTTCGATGAACACAATGAGATCAAAAAACGAAATGTTCTTCATCAATAAAACACGTTAAAAAACCTATTGGTATCACTAAAATCAACAAGTAACCAGTATAGATCAATAAAATCTATCAGACTTACTTGTCGATTATAACTATTCCATTCAGATGGACAACTATCCAAACAGTTACATTTGCCATCTTTGCACATTTCACCCAATTTACATTTTACATTTTCACAAGGATCTATAATCAATCAGTCAATCGATCGATCGATTGATTGATTGTGAGAAGAAACGAAGATAATAATAATAAAGTACACAAAAACAATGTGATAACCATTCTGAATAATAAATTAGTATTGCTAGGATAGGTGAACTACTGAATGGGGTGGAAACTTCGAGAGAGCTATGAAAGTCATCATTTAAAAGATACAAGTGTTTATGAATAGTTGTCTACGCAAAATACCTCAGATCCGTTGGTGAGACACTATCAGTAACAATCTATTGTTGAAGAGAACAAACCAGATCCCAATGAAGGAAGAAATCAGGCAGAAGCGCTGGAAGTGGATAAGACACACATTGAAGAAAACACCTAACTGTGTCACAAGGCAATCCCTCACTTAGAATCCTCAAGGCTAAAGGGGAAGAGGAAGATCAAAGAACACATTACGCCGAGAAATAGAGACAGATCTGAGAAGATTGAATCACAATTGGATAGAATAAGAAAGGAAGTCCTAGAACAGTGTGGGTTGGAAAATGCTCGTCGGTGACCTATACTCCATTGGAAGTAACATATGTAAGTAAGTAAGTAATAAACTAATTACAAACACATAGATAGAATATAACAATGAATGATGTTAAGAAAGAAATTGAACTTACCTTCATCCGATTCATCATCAGGTTTCGTCTGAAAAAAAAGAAGAGTTTAGTGATTGATTCAATCCATACAGGAATTTTGTTGCTTATTCTAGTTATTTCAATGATATTAATATATCAGTAACGAATTATTTGATCATTTTAAGTGGGAATAAAATGTTAAACACCATATTACAATTAACAATAAGGGAATAAAGATTAAAGGTAGATTAACATGGAAAATTTAGAAGAACTGGATGGTTGTTTTGTCCTAATATGGGACTCTTCAACAGTTGCTATAATCCCAGCACAAAATCCCCTTCTGATAATAATCATCACATGCTCACTAATGATTTGATTCAAGAGGTATTTCCTAGAGTTCTAGTGAGAAGTCCTGACTAGTAAAGTTCAACCAGGTCTGTTGTGAGATGGTAACTCATTGAAGACAATGGTGGATGGTGATGGGATTTCTTGAATTAGTTGAAGTTAGACATTATTAACACCCACTCAGTGGTGTGGAGGTTAAGCGTTGGCACGTGAGACTAAAGGTGGTAGGTTCGAGTCCCTTTTGTGTAGGATCGTGGATGTGTACGGCACAGTGAGAAGAAACGGCCGTCCAATGATTTCAGGTTTCCCATAATGGTCTAGCCTTAATTAGCTCATGAATTCAACTATTAAATTACTAAAATCTCCACAAGACCTCCTGAAAATAAAGATTATTTGATTCGACTATTCGTACAATTCAAGCCAAATGCAATAAATTAACCATCTTGAAATATAACGTGACATCACTCCATGTGGAGCCCCTCTGAGGCTACTGCCGGTTCCAAGCCCGGATAAAGGAGGAAGATTAAGTATGGGGTTACCGACTTCATCCCGTGGAAAACTAACTCGCTGAAAAAACGCTGACCAGAAAAACAATTCAGACCATTTAAAGTATCAAAGTGACTGCAGCAAAAACAATAAATATAGTTAAATAACAGAAATTCATTGTATTTCACTGTTTCTCATTAGCCATTCACAATATAAATATGATAGTATTATTCCATAATAATCAGTATACATACTCTACATCATAATACCGGTAAGACTGTCATAAATAAAGATGAATGAAAAGTATGAAAGGACTATCAGAGATGTTTATATCATTGAAATCATGAACTGATTTAAGTTAGACCACTATGAACAACTTGGAAATACTGGATAGTCATTTTGTCTTAACATATGACTTCTTAGCCATTGTACATCTACAACTACACATATGAGAATTGAATGTAGAACCTACAGTCTCGTGAACAAACGTTTAACCTCTACATCACAGTTCATATGTTGGGTAGTGTTAGTATTTCTAGATTTATTATTATGAATCATTTAGCCTGGAAACAGAATGATTTAGAAATGAAATATGAATACTTTAGTTATATAATTCTTATTATGGATAAAGATATGTATGTGAATTAAAGTCAGTATGGTTCTAAATGATTCATCAAGATTCCTAGTTGTTCCATTTCAAGAGTACACCGACTTATGAACAAGACATTTAAAGCTGACTTGATCAAAGTTATGGTTTGTAGCTAAGGTGGATGATTTTGATAGAGTTTTGTTCTCAGATATCTAAAGTTTGTGCTGATGATGTCATTCAAAAGAACAATGAAAGCTCCACGAGTAAACCATCCAGCTCAGAGAACAAAACTTCATCAAGTACATTTAAATATTAGATTTACAATGCAGTATGAACATGGCAATATGCTTGATTCTTTAGAACTTGGTATAGTGTCATATAACTGATCAGTTGAAAAAGTATATTTGCTGAAAAGACACATGGAGTAGACTATACTTAAACTTCAATAGCTTCTGCTCAATAAGTTACAAAAGCGCCACACAGTGTGTTCTTTGGCTTTCACCTTTACCGCTTTCCCTTCAGGATTCCAAGTTAGCACTTGTTTCGTGATACAGTTTGATGAGTTCCGTAATGTATTTTTATTTTATTTTATTTTAACACAGATATTGGTACAAGGAGGCACCAAATACACATGCGCAACATAAATCTCCTTTGATATGTGTGAGGGCTGTGATACTACCCGGGTGTCCAAATCGAAGCAGTTTCCGTAGTGTATGCCCTGGCTCAGTGGTCTGGAGGTTAAGCGCTCGCGCGCGAGACCGATGGGTTCTAGGTTCGAATCTCGCGAGGCTGGGTCGTGGATATGCACTGCTGAGGAGTCCCACACTAACCGACGAAACGGCCATCCAGTGTTTCCGTAGTGTATGTCCTATCCACTTTCAACGTCTTTTCCTAATTTTCTCTTCACCTGAAATCTGATTTGTTCTCTCCCACAGTAGGTTGTTACTAATGGTATCCGGCCAATGTATGTTGAGTATCTTGTGTTGACAACTATTTATAAATACTTGTACCTTCTTGATGATGGTTGTAGTAATTCTCCAAGTTTTAGCTCCATACAGTTGGACTGTCTTGATATTCATAATGAAGATTGTGACTCTGACATTAGTTGAGAGATAGTTGTTTTGAGTTCTATATGTTCTTCAATTGTAGGAATACAACAGAGCTATGAAGGTTAATTATATTAAGTAAAGACTAGTTCCCTTAAATATAAACAAATAATCAAGACAATTGCCTAAAACAAAACAAAATTTATATTTCTGTATAGACAGATAGTTGATTATAGTTAAAGCTTAGTTAAAATCAGATAGTATTGTAGTGAACAGAACACAGATGGGGACAATTGAATGTATTTAACACAATATTAGAGGACTTGTTAATAAAATCTAACATATACCATTGTCTTCAGTGAGCTGATATGTCACATCAGACCTGGTTGGACTCCACTGGTAACGGTTTCTCACTGGAACTCCAGGAGTATCTCTTGAAGTCAGTCACTAATGAGCAGATGATTTTTATCAGAAGGGGTTTGTGAAGATTTTAGAAATTTCACAGATTGAAAACATGAATCAACTGAAGCTAGACCACCATGGAAAACCTGGAAGCACCGGAAAGTCGTTTCGTCCTAGTATGAAACTCCTCAGTGGCAGTGCGCATCCACGATCCCGCACCCCATGAGATTCGAACCCAGGTTTTTCATGGTGGTCTAGCTTCAATTGACTCATGATTTCAATCCGTGAAATCTCTAAAATCTCCACAAACCTCTTCTGATAATAAAATCTAATAATCAAATAGTAAATATATAATTCGCAAAATGTCCATCACTTGTCTCATAATGACTCAGATTTCATTGTTCTTGCATTTTCATACAAATTGCATTCTGTTTCCATTCTTTACTGTTCGATCCTCTTGTCTCTCTGCTGTCAAACCTTCTGTTCACGACTAACATCATCTACTACTTATGTCAATATAAGTAGCACACACCACAGTATTATTATTATTATTATTATTAGCTGACTACAGGATAATTACTCTTTCTTATTTACACTACACATTCATGTGTTTTATATTGATTTATCTGTCATTATTCATTTATTTCTCAAATATCAACTTTAACTTTGGTGAATGAAACCATCACAATAACTAAAATTCAGTTCTTATCCATATTTAGAACTTAAACAAACACATAAACAGTGGTAGGTAGTCATGTGGTGTATACTACTGATATCGATAGATATAAGTAGTATGTATTAGTAATCAAAATTGAAATGTCTAACGGCAGAAAGTTAAAAAGATTGGAGAGAAGAGAATGAGAACACAGAATGATTGGTGTGGAAACAAACGAACAATGAAATCTGAGACGATTGATTGACATTTTGCAAATAAAGTTTTTAACGTATGGTTGGTTCTCAGATTTTACTAAGATGTTCTGAAATCTTGTATTCAGTTACATTCGGTTGTCCCTTCTCCTCCCCCCTTGTGTTCTCGTTCATTACAGTCATAGTCTGTCAGATTTAATTTGAAAAGGGGTGACTAATTTGTTTTTTAATGACGAAAATAGATACTTCTGGTCATAACCCAACATGATTGAACTTTCAACATGATTAACGAAGAAAAGAATATGAAAATTAGGACCAATATTTGTCAATATGACACATTATGATATCATGCTGTGATACTTTTCTTTACTCAAACTGTAATATTCATTAAGAAATAAAAATAATTTATATTATTGTTGCTCTAATGCATGAACTATGATAAAAGGGCTTTATTTCATCGTCGTCGTCGTCGTCGTCGTCGTCGTCGTCGTCATCATCATCATCATCATCATCATCATCATCATCATCATCATCATCATCATCATCATCATCATCATCATCATCATCATCATCATCATCATCATCATCATCATCATCATCATCATCATCATCATCATCATCATCATCATCATCATCATCATCATCATCATCATCATCATCATCATCATCATCATCATCATCATCATCATCATCATCATCATCATCATCATCATCATCATCATCATCATCATCATCATCATCATCATCATCATCATCATCATCATCATCATCATCATCATCATCATCATCATCATCATCATCACCACTCACTCACTCACTCACTCATTCATTCACTCACTCACGCACTCACTCACTCACTCACTCACTCACTCACTCACTCACCACTCACTCACTCACTCACTCACTCACTCACTCACTCACTCACTCACTCACTCACTCACTCACTCACTCACTCACTCACTCACTCACTCACTCACTCACTCACTCACACCACTCACTCACTCACTCACTCACCACCACTCACTCACTCACTCACTCATTCACTCACTCACTCACTCACTCACTCATTCACTCACTCACTCACTCACCCACTCACTCACTCATTCACTCACTCACTCATTCACTCACTCACTCACTCGCTCACTTTCCTCTTTAAAAAAATGTCTACTACATTACACAATATCAATCGACATATTCTGAAAAATTCTAAAAGGTAACTGATTTATTTTATCTTCCTTAAGTTGATTGATCAATCAGCTAAATCGGGTAAGATTATAATTTATGGATGACCTTTAAATGATACGAAAGTGACTTTGACAGTGTGTACCTACTTAATAGAGCATTTTAAAGAATAAACTTAATGATTGAATAGTTGCTAGTAAAGGTTAGCATTTAGATTTATGGGTTTTTTCCATCATCAGCTCAAATGTCAAGATGCTATTTGATCAAATGAATGAGTGAATTTCTTGCCAAAATCCAACATCTGTTATCTTAAATCTAATTGATTCATCTCATCAATACATTTTGTTTGTAATTCAACTATCAAAGATTGGGGCAGTCTAGAACACTCTTAAGATCTTAATATCTTAAAGATTAAAGATATTGAATGTGTTTAAAGGTAATCAAATATAAAAGACACTTAACACGATATCAGTTACATGACTAAAAACAGTATGTTTTCGTATGATGAAAATCCAACAACTCAAACAATAATAACACTTCCATAATAATTTAATCAATAAATTTATGAGTTAATTGAAGTTAGACCATCATGGATAACCTGGAAGAACTGGATGACCGTTTCATTCTAGTATGGAACTCTTCAGCAGTATGCATCCACGATCCCGCTTCACAAGATTCCAACTCAGAATCTATCAGTCTCGCATGTGAACGCTTAACCTCTATACCACTGAGAAGGCCAGCATCCAACGGGATTAATGTCTAACTTCAGGTTTACGGATGAAATAACGATATTTTTTGTTATCTTCATAAATAGGTTTTCATTCTAAGTTATCAACGTTGCACTGATAAATGGCCAGATTTTTATCTTTGAAATTTTATAGAAGTTAAAAGATTCATAGAACATAACTGACATTAATAATGTTATCTATAGATAGATACTAAAACGTTTATAAATGTGGACTTTAGGTTCTTAGGTAATTTAAAGAAGTCAGAGGTTTAATAAAGTAACTTCCACAAGTAATATGGAAGCACACTGATGAGAAGTCCCATACTAGAGTGAAACAGCCGTCCAGTGCTTCCAGGTTTTCCATGAGAGTCCAGGTTCAATTGACTTATGAATTCAATTATTAATTTACAACAATCTCTACAAAACCCCTCTCTGATTACAAACATCATATGTTCACTAGTAACTGGATTCAAGAGGTATTTCCTAGAGTTCTAGTGAGAAGCAGTGACCAATGGAGTTCAACCAGGTCTGTTGTGAGATTATAACTCGCTGATGAAAATGCTGGACATGTTGCTCACTTTCGTGGATTAGTTAAAGTTAAACATTAACACCATTGGATGCCTGCCGTCTCACTAATCTAGAGGTTAAACGCTCCTGTGCGAGACTTATGAGTCCTTGGTGCGAATCTCGCGGAGCGGATCGTGACTGCACACTGCTGAAAAGTCCCATACTGGGACAAAACGGCCATTCAGTGATTCCAAGTTTTCCACTAATAAATTGTTAAAGATTAGTTGAGATTAAATTCAATCAAATGAGGAAATATTAAAAAAAACTGGAAAGTATATGGTGAATAACTGTTTCATCCTAGTCCAAGACTCATCAATAATATTAAGCTATGACTTTATCTAGGAAATGAATTTATTATTTTCACTCATTATATTCACATATTATATATTTCTTGAAATAGACTTGATTTCTAACATTTAAATAAACCGTAAATTTACCTATCAACAACGAAAAAAACCAAAACAACCTAAACACTATTGACGGTCATGAATTCTCTCTCCCCCCCCCAACTAATTTATGGTTTGATGCCAAATCGTTTAACTATAAGACAGACACAACATGGAATATATATATATATATTAGAAATCAATTATTCGCTGAACCTATTTTAAAACTTTCCCAGTTACTATGACAACATACACAATCAAAAAATAGTCTCTAAGACGGTAACAAAATATGAATATCAATACAACAAAACTACATACATACATAACTATCAATAAGGGTTATAATAAGATCTATTGACTGGTATATCCATATATCCATATATAAGTGCGTGTTATCCATAAAGAATGGATTCTCTTTTGCTTGTCACAACAACAACAAAAAGAAAAATGTAATGCATATCTTAAACTTACATAATCTTCTTGACCGAATACAAGATACTGAAAAAGAGAAAAAAAGAAAAAGAAAAATGTTGAAAAAAACTTAAAATGAATTTCTTTCTTTTTTTCTCTTTTTCTCTTTTTGTTTTTTTCTAAGAAAAAAAATTTTTTTGTTTTAAACAAAAATTTAAAAAAAAATTGACAATTGAATATTAGAAATCGATTCATTTTTGTTTTAAAAATTGGCATGTAACGATATTAGATTTCTAAGGAAAGATGAATAGGAGGTTAGCAGTAGAATTTAAGATATGAGTTTTATTCTATTTGGAACTTGTTAGCTAGATATATCTGTATCTTGGAGTTGATATTCACTTTGGGACTCGAACTCAGTATCGTTGGTTTCAAATGTTATCCATTTAGCTACTGAGTTCTGATAGCTAGTTGCTATCCATCTTTGCTTATAATACTTATGAATTAAATCAATATCGAAGCAATCTGCACAGTATGTACATATGCCAATAATAAAAGACTGATCGATTGCAGTACTAAACATGAATGGGAAAATTCAAGTAAACATTATCAAGTGATTAATATCAGATGGGTTTTTGTGGATATTATAGTAAGTTCAATGGTTAAGATCATGATTCAATTGAAGCTGGACCATTATGGAAAACCTGGAAACACTAAACGACCATTTCCTTACTAGTATGGAACTCCTCAGCAGTGCGCATCCACGACCTCGCCCTCTGCGAGACTCGAACCCGGGACCTACTGGTCTCGCAAGCGAGCACTTAACCACTAGACCACTGAGCCGGCCGGCATCCAATCATGTTAATGTCTAACTTCAACTAATCCATGAACTTGAGCGACACATCCACCATTGTCATCAGTGAGTTACTATCTCACTACACACCTGGTTGAACTCCACTGTTCAGTGCTTCTCACTAGAACTCGAGGAAATACCTCTTGAAGCCAGTCACTAGTGAGCATATGTTGATTAATAATAATGGTTAAGATTATGAGTCAGTGAGTTATCATAGATTTCATTTTAATTTATATTAGCTAAGATAAGAAACATTCTGAATGAACTCTGGTCATTAAATCGAAAAAATTGTTGGAACAATATTTTATAGATTTCGAAGTACTTCACTTGGATGAAATGATCTTTATTTAAATGTGAAGTGTCTATAGTAATTAAATATAACTATAGTACGTTGGAAATATGAACACGTATATTCTGATCCAGTAATCGAATGATATTGTGTTTATCTTGAAGGTTGGAAGATATCTTATCCAATCATAATTTTGAAATCTTGAATGTATACTCTTGAAGAGTCATGAACTAGAACGAAACAATCATCCTATTTATTATTTTATTCAATAATTCTTCAACTAGTATCAGTTTAGAATAATAATGATCATAAAATGTTACAGACTATTCAGTTTTTCTTGAAAATAAATATTAGAATTATTATTACTAACACAAAGCAATCAGCCTGAAGTCTCTCTGAGGATACTGCCAGTTCCGGAGGAGGTTTGAACATGGGATTAGGAAACCTATCCTATAGAAAACTAAGTATGTTTATGATATTGTTCTATTATACCTTCACTTGAATCAGTTTTCAAGAATGAAACCTTGGTTTGTGATCAGTTTATTGAAAGAAAATTAATTTTTTTGAAACACCGGATGAAAACTGTTATATCCCAATGAGATTTATGAATGATCACTTTTGAGAACTATTTATGAACTAATATGGTACATATTCATGTTCCTCTCATTATAAGCTTTATTTTGACTCATAGACTATTATGATACGATTTACCGTTCTTGAGTTATACTCTGTCTATCAATTGCACTCTCCTGTATTCACTGCTACTTATGGCTAGAGCTTGTACAAATGTTGCTTCTTATTTTATGGTTTGATGTGGTCTGTTTAGTTTGTATATAACCTCAGTATGTTTTAAATACATGATTCATATCACAGAGGCTGATATTGGTGTTTCTGGACTCAACATGTAGGGCTAGGCAGGATGAAGGACAGATAAAGACTCTAGACTACTCACATGGGTTTTATGCATCATTAGTTCGGTCAATAAGCCAATGTTCCTTAATTGATGGTATCATCACCTCATAGATATTAATAGAATTACAAGGCCATAAGTTATAACAAAAGCAACAAAAGAAATTTAAATCATTCGTTTAAAGTATGATAGATCTGCTATGTTTGAAGCGATGACGAGTTCATGTAGTCAACGAACGGAATCAAGACTCTGTGACCAAAGACCAATAAACTACCTATACTGATGCATCTCAGCCCTGCTAACTAGAAAGAGAAGTTCAAGTTCGAAACGGGGAAATATATTCCACAAGCAACCAAAGGCACGAGCATTCACAACAAGTCTAGTCGGAAATACACTCATTTATATATTGCTTTGTAACCCCCCCCCCATTTTTGACTAACAATCAGAATAAATCACATAGATTTCATACAAGAACACATTTCAGTAGATTTGATTATCTTCCATAGATTTTAATATTTACTAAATCATTTTATACTACTCATTAGTACTTTAGTTAATATAGATAAAGTTTTAAGCAGTATCGGCATAATTGCTGGAATGACGAATGAACAAACATTATCCTCACAGTATTATTGCTTAAATATTCATATAAATATACTATTGTACAGCTTGGAGTGAGATCCCTTCGCTGAGCTTCATGTTTTGAGAGAAAGCATGAAGAAAACTGCGTCTTTTAAAACTTGGCTAATATATTTGAAAAGACTAATCTATGAACAGAGAATAGTCTTTTCAATAAATTCTCTTCAGGTTCTACAATGATATATATGTGCTCGCGAACACCTCCCAGCACAACTAAGCAAAAGTCTGGTGAAAAAAGTGAATAGCTCGACATTGGCCCATTTAGTGCGAATCGGTCATATTGCCAGTATTAACCAATCCTTTTCAATTATTCATCAGGTCAGTAATTTTTTGCCATAGCTTGTCAGACTTAAAGTCCATCAAATGGCTGAAGTAACAATCATCTGGATTAAGAAATATGAGCTATACGTACAAAAGAAATATCTTCAATCGTTTCTCCTCCCCTGACCAACCTTGAGGCCATTTGATCAACAGTAATCTTCACTATTGAATAACCTAATTTGACTATTGTACTTTCTTCCTTTCGTAGTCAAATGTACTTGTCTTTGTTTATCTTTATTCACAAATCAATGTATTATTATTATCATTATTGTTATTATTATTGGTCAAACATCATTATTAATCTCCCCAATACCCCATCTCGTAGAAAACAACCTTGTTTAAAGCATTGAAATTCTACCCTCCTAGTTGAATAATCTCCATTCAGAACAACTATGAAGCTTCAAGGTGAAAACCGAGATTTTTCGAAAGTCACGAGTCCTATACCCCTTTCTAACGATCAAAGCAACAATTTTTATAGGTACATGGAACGTCCGGGCAATATGGGAGACCGGGAGGACCAATCAAACAGCTGAAGTAACAGAATGTTTGTTTCATCCTATTTGAGGTTTATTCGTTAAATCATAGTTATTTGTAATATATTGTGTAATCCACGCATCCTTTTTATATGACATTCTTCACATAACAACAGTGACATGGAATCTGAATCATATGCCTGTCTTTCCAGAAAAATTCGGTAGTATTCAATAACAAAAACAACAATAAAAAAGGCCTTAAAAACACTAGACGAATGTTACTTATATCTATAACCAAACTAACCGATTATATTTTACTTTAAACTTCTTTGAATAATCATCAGTGTACGGTACTGGAACAATTAAACTTCAATCTTAGATGTAGGTTTGTGTCCCTAGTTACTGTTTAACTCAACTCTAAATGAGTAATTATGAGATCAGTATACTGAATTTGGAAGATTTTTGTAGATTATAGGTGAATGAAATGTTTTCGAAGAGTTGGGTAAGTGTAGGGAAACCAACTAGTGAGTAATATTTCTATGTAATGAAAATACTAAAGATTAATCGCATCCACAATTAAAGTGAACAAGTTTTTTTCTACGTTTTTGATTGAGATCGTGAACCAATTGGAAACCTGAAAGCACTGGAAGGCCGTTTCGTTCTATTGTGGGACTCCTCAGCAGTGCACATCCACGATGCCCGTCTCGGGATTCAAACCCAGTGCCTTCACTAATCACTGTAACTCAGTTTAACTTTGATGTGGCCTGTATGTATTATACTGTCAATCGGCGAAAATCTTACTCTTCTTAGAAATATCATTGTCATATACACTTTGAATTATGGTACCGTCTATGTGTTATATTATCCATATTTGACTAAATATCATCATTCGGAATATTTTTATATTATTTTGTTTAACTACTAACTAGAATTCAGTAGAACAAAATGTTTTGGGAAAAATTTTGTTTGATTCTAACTGTTTAAATGAGAACTTTATGAAGATTTGACATCTCATTCCATTTGTTAAATAAAAACTGGAGAAAAACATAAGTAGAGTTTTTCTTGAATCAGCTAATATTTAGGTCAGGTAACTGATTCCCTTAGTAACAAACTACAATTGATATGCTATTGATTCTGATCAAATGTGTGTGTGATCAAATGACCATTTTTAAAATAAATTTTTAATAGATGATTATTAAAACTAACTAGAGAAATGATGGAGAATTGTTTAGCCGATTCATTTGCATTTAAGATTTTAAAACACATTACATCATATCTATCATCCCTGACGAATCCAAGAAAAAAAGCGAAATTATCTGTATTTGGTGAATATTTACTATGACCTTCGAGTTATATCTCCAATTAAGAACGTTGCAACATCCGTTTTATCGGATTTTATCAAGGGTCAGTAACAATATGTAATTAATTTCAATGATTTATAGGGGGAGGGAGCAAGAAGGTGGTCTCTGAAAGTTTAAATCTCATGAGAGTATTAGTTCTTTCATGAATCCTGATGTACCTTGTTGACAAATGTGATTTAACACGAAATACAGGTTAGTAAGGATTTCTTGATAACTAAATTCACCCATTAACCTACGTGTAAAATCTATGTTAGTAAGTTTGATCTTTTCAATTCATGTAATTTAATGTAATACATTGGTTGACTGATATTCTCTAAAAGCTTTAATTCACGAGTATTATAAGTAAAGATGGATAGTGGTTAGCAGTGAAATCCAGGACGCGCGTTTCATCCTATTTGGGATTCGTCAATTGGATTTACCTACATCTCAGAGTTGATGTTCACTCCGGGATGAAACGCCCATCCTAGATTCCACTGCTAATCATAATCTATCTTTATTTAAAATATCTTAGTTTGTGTCAAATATGGTTGGTGATAAATCCATAGATGAGGATTATCCATTGTGACAAACATCCTATGTCACATTTAAAATAAACTCACATTTTAAGAAAAATTATGTTTCTATTGACCAGCTAGAAATTTAAAACAATTAATCTCTTTGATAAATTTTGATAATGCTATGAGAATATGAAGTTTATCAGAATTATTGAAGCTTTGCTTATACGGAAATTGAAACCCCCTTTTATGCGTTCAAAAACAATTTGTCCTTACCCTTCAGTCAGTCAGTCAGTCAGCTACAACGTAGGACCAGGCACATATGTGCATCGGTCCAGGTTGCCATACCTCATTAGCACAGCAAGATGAACAGCGGATTCATAGGAGTGGTTAGGTCAAAGGTTGCAATAAGGATATAGTATAAGAAGAAAGAATTAGTTCGTAGACAGAAAGAATGAAGTGATTTTAGTCTCTTAGTTTAAGGGAAGACAGGGAGTGTATACACCTACGCCATTGTGATCGATTCTGAGCCATGTCACCAAGAGTCTCCAACCATTGGTTACGAAAGTCACGCGGACCCCAACCAAGTAGTCTACATCTACCAACATGGCTCAGACTAGAAGTTAGTGACTTCAGGCACTGATGCCACGTTTTGGTTTGGCCGCCCCTAACTTTCTTCCAACCATCCCCTACCCCGGTTAGCATTGCACGTCGTGGTAATCGGTGTTCAGGCATACGTAATACGTGGCCCAACCATCTCAGTCGATGAAGATTCATAACCTCATCAACTGATTTATCATCATTCCCTAATACCCTATGTCTAACCTCACTATTACTTACCCGGTGATCCCAGCAGATGCCAGCAATATTTATAAGGCATCTGTGGTCAAATACTAGTAGCTTACGGGTGTCTTCTACTCTTAAGGGCCATGTTTCGCTGCCGTAAATTAAAACAGAACGAACTGCCGCGCAGTATACTCGTCCTTTTATTGATAGACGGATATCTCGCCTTCGCCAAAGGTGACGTAAGTTGGCAAAAGCCAAACGAGCTTTTGAATCCGTGCTGAGATTTCGTCAGACACCAACCCATTAGGGCTGATCAGACTTCCAAGATAAGTGAAGTTGTCCTTACCCTTAACCTACCTAGGTGGTTGCTCCAAATGGAGCTCCTCTAAAGTTACTGCTAGTCCCAAACCCGGATAAAGGAGGAGGGCTAGATATAGGGTTAGGGATCCCATCTTGTCAGAAATGAACTCGCTAACTAGAAAAAATAATTCAAACTATTTAAACTCTACCCTGAGAGTTAAAAAGTCTTCATTTAGAAGAGTTATGACATCTCATAGTGAAAACTGAATTCCTTCAAAAGTCATGAAGTTGGTTCACCTTCTGACAACCAGGGCAACCATTAATTTAGGTATATGAAATGCTCTTACAATGTGAAATGAAAAGATACAACCTGGATGTGATTGAATTCAATGAAACACATTGGATACAAGTTTAAACAATAACCACCACAACAACAGCAACACTAACAAATAGCTTCAAGGGAACTTCTATTCTACTTCATTTTACACTGAAATGCTCTCACACGGCCACGCGTATACAGCCTCTGTCAGGGAAGTCCTACTCACTACCTTCTCGTGGCATTACTGTTGCTTACGAAAATGAGAGGACGAAAAGCGAATGTCCGGCGCTTTAACCGGATTCCAAACCAATGGTGCACATGGGCCCCAGTATCCTGCGGGAACAAATGGCGTATGAACCAATCGTTTGTCACCGGCTACCATGGGAATGCATCTCCTTACGATGCTCCACTGACTTGTGGGTTAGACTTTTAGGTCAAAGGTTCGGGGTGTGGCCCCTAAGAAAACCACCTACTTCGGTCTGGGCACCCGGGCAGTATTACAACCCACACACACACAAATATGGTGTGGCGCATATATATTCGGTGCCCTCTTGTACCAATATTTATGTGTTGAAATAATAATACACTGAATAGTTAAAGATATCATGAATAATTACAATGTAAACAGTATCATCATAGAAACTTACCGATGTACATAAAGCAAATAAAGTTAAATGAAAACGCATTTTTCCCAATGATCTTAAAATGATAATCGTTTAGCTATTGAATATAATAAGAGTAAAATGAACAAGATTCCAATGGTGTTGATAATCAGAATGTATAATTCCCTTTTTTTTGTATCTTGTCTAATATGTGCATTTTCCCTAATTACATTACTATAATCATCATTGATTGGTTAATAGATTTCTTTCCCTATCCCCTATTTTGTTAGTGTGATTTATCGATCGATCGTTTTATGATTGAATGAAACAATTTGTAGGATAAACAATGAAGGATTAATTTTTGGACAAATATTTAAGCGATAAATACCATCATCATTGTTACTATCATCCCTATCATTAAACAAATATTATGATATTTCCATTAATCAGTCAGTCAGCTACAATGTAGGACCAGGCACATATACTCACCGGTCCAAGTTGCCATACCTCATTAACACAACAAGATGAACAACGGATTCATAAAAGTAGTTAATTTAGAGGTGGTAATATATAAAAGAAAGATTGTATTTAAGGATATAGTATAGGAAGAAAGAATTACTAGTATAGGGGTTGTGGAGATTATTAGGTTTTTGATTAAGATCATGAAGATCAGGTTTCCAAAGGTGGTCTAACATCAGTCGGTTCATGGTCTCAATCAATACTTTAATAATCTCCACAACCCCATAATGATAATTACCATGTGTTCACTAGTGGCTAGCTTCGGGAGGAAATTCTCAGAGTTCTATTAAGAAGCCGTGACCAGTGGAGCTAATCCGTGTCGAGTAGAGACAGCTATCTACCTCAGTACAATGGAAGATGGTCGCACAGTTTCGTGGATTAGTTGATGATCGACACTATCACCATTGGATACCGGCCAGCTCAGTGGTCTAATAGATTGAGCGTTCTCATGCGAGATTGAAGGCCCTGGGTTCGAATCCTGTGAGGCATGATCGTAAATGTACACTGCTGAGGAGTCCCACAATAGGACAAAAAGGCCGTCCAGTACTTCCAGGTTTCCAAAGGTGGTGGTCTAACATCAATCGGTTCATGATCTCAATAAAGAAATAATTAGTTCGTGCAAAGAAAGATATGAAGCGATTTTAATCTCTTAGTTTAAGGGAAGACAGAGAGTGTATACACCGACGCCATTGTGGTCGATCGATCCTGAGCCATGTCACCAAGAGTCTCCGACCATTGGTTACGATAGTCACGCGGACCCTAACCAACATTTCCACTAATACATATATAACACTGGAACTTATCTACAAGATGATGAAGTGAAGTATGTATTCGAACAGTTAGATTTTAATAGATTATTATGAACTGATATTTTATTGTAAGGAATCACTATGAACGGGATGAGATATGGGATAAATTTGGTAGTCTAGAAATAAGTACCATGTTTATTATTAGAAATAGGGGAGACTATAATTTGTGAACCTAACCAATTAGAGTTCATATAAGATGTTTTAGATTTTGGCATGAAATTCACTCAATTATTTTGTAACAGTAGCAAAAATTATTACATGTGATGTTACTAACACGAGTCTGTTTTTGGTGGAGTTTTTTTCTCTGAGCTTGGTCGTAGAGCTTTCTTCGTTCTTCTGAACGACATCATCAGCACAAACTTCAGATAGAAGTGAAGTGTTCGAATTTCTCCACCTGAGCTACAAATCTTCTCCACGATCTCACGAGTCTGTTTTTCTTATTGCAAGACAACAAAGAGTAAACGCACTGGAAGAAGAAGAATAAGAAGAAGAAGAAGAAAAAGCTCTAGGGAAGCTGAACCTGCAAAACGATAGATTAAACTATTTTGTAATAAGTTTTCTTATTTTGTAATGTTTTTATTTATTATATTTTTACACATAGATATTAGTACAAGAAGGCACCAAATACATATGCGCCACACAAATCTCATTCGATATGTGTGAGGGCTATGATACTGGTGGTTTTCTTAGCGGGCCACACCCCGGGCCTTTCACCCAAAGGTCTGATCCACAAGGCAGTGGAGCATCGTGAGGAAATGCAGTCATATGGAAGCCGATGACCAACAATCGGTCCATACGCCATTTGTTCCCGCAGGATACTGGAGCCCATGTGCACCATTGGTTTGGAATCCGGTTAAAGCGCCGGACATTCGCTTTTCGTCCTCTCAATTTCGTAAAAAACACCCGCGCCACGAGAAGGCAGTGAGTAGGATTTCCCTGGCAGAGGCTGTATACGTGTGGCCATGTGAGAGCATTTCGAGAAGGAGAGGGGACTCCCTTCACTCTCGACCATACCAGGGCATTTGGGGGCCCATTTCGTAATACGATTGCGTCTTTCAATTTTAAAATATATCTCTGTTATGCCAGTAATGTCGCGTCCTCACTTCAGAGGCAGTTACCAGTTCTGACTGTTCTGTTGTTGTTTCAGATCATTCCTACTTCCGAATAAACACTAATACAAAGTGCTACAATTTGGTTAAATAGTATCTTGGCAATTTATTTTATGTCCATTTGTGATGAAAACCCATAAATCTTAATCCTAACCCTTACTATCAATCGTAAATCACCGTGTTTATTCTTCAAACTGTTTTATAATATTCATTTAGCCTCATTAAGTAGTTAGATACTCTCAAGGTCATTTTGGTATCATTCAAAGGTCGACCATAAATTATAGTCTCATCCAGAAATATCAGCTCTGAATATTATAAGAATAGGCCGCCCACCATCACTCTCTATCCAACCCTTTCTCAAGCAATCCTTTTCAGTTGTTATTCATCCTTTTCATATCTGCTTCTGTTTCTTTACGTTATGTGTTCTTTGGCCTTCCATTTTTCCACTTTCCCTACAGGATTCCAAGTTAGCACTTGTTTCGTGATACAGTTTAATGATTTCCTTAATTTATGTCCTATCCACTTCCAACGTTTTTTTCCTAATTTTCTCTTCACCTGAAAGCTGGTTTGTTTCTCTACCATAGAAGACTGTTGCTGATGGTATCCGGCTAATGGATGTTGAGTATCTTGTGTTGACAACTATTTATAAATACTTATACCTTCATGATTATGGTTGTAGTAGTTCTCCACGTTCGACCTCCATACAGTTGGACTGTTTTGACATTCGTAATAAAGATTGTGACTTCGGTATTGGTTGATATACAGTTGTTTTGATTTTTATATGTTCTCTAATTGTAAGAATGCGGCCCTTGCTTTGCCAATTCTCGTCTTTACGTCTGCATCTGATCGTGAATGTGGACTGCCGAGGAGTCCAACAATAGGACGAAACGGCCATCCAATGCTTCCAGGTTTTCAATGGTGGTCTAACATCAATCGGTTCATGATCTCAATCAAAAACTTAACAATCTCCACAACCCCTAAACTGTTTTATTTGTTTATTCTTTAGAATCATCAAGGAGATTAGTGAAACTTTATTGATAAGAAATTTTTTGTCAAAACTTCTCTTCTTGAGATTATATACTCTAGGATATTTTCTTCGTCTTATGCAATTGGTAATCTGTTATATCTAAAGCTTAGACGCTTACTATGTCGCATACAACTTAATCACTCAATGTTAGAATACTCCCAAATCGCAAATGAGAAGACACAAAACAAGTGAAAGGAATGTTATTTCAAATAGTGTTAATTATGGTACAAAACTTTCAGATATTTATAGTTTTTTTTTATAGTAAAAACGAAATCATCATTATAGTCCTCCAATCCGCATACAAGAGGTTATCAGCATTTGTCCAATAGAGGAGCTCCATGTAAGGATTCTGGAATATTCTTTTAAAAGATAATTGGATCGAATATTTTCGGCTTTTTCTGAGCTTTTCAAAGCTTCCTCGAGTTCATCCGTGAACTGTCCTCACATTATACAAATCAACTTCTTTGTTAGATTACCTTCTCCCTCTCTTAAGAACAATGAGGTTACTACGACTTGTTATAACTGATACGTTGGGCAGTCAACTGTATCCATGACAAAAAATAGTCATATCCGAATTTTATAGAACAGTCTTATGATTATTAGTACTCCCTTCACTGTTCGTAATTTGACATCTGTACGACTATAATAATCATGGAGAAATATCTATCCAAAAATTACCTATATGGCAATTTAAGCATCTGGACATTTGAACCTTACACCCGTAAATAGATTGAACATTCACTTTTGTTTTGTCTACCACAAATAAATGTAGGAACAGAATTTTGTTATTAGATCATAAATGAAAATAACGATATATGCTTCAGTTTGGTAAATCTATATTACGCTATCAAATCAAGCAGAATGAATAAAATGAGTTTTAGCAGAGACGGATAGTGAGTTGTAGGGAGACTCAAGACGTGTGTCTCGGCCTATTTCAGACTTATCAAATAGATGTACCTACATCTCAGAGTGAATATTCATTCCGAGACTAAAACAGTGCCATTCACTTCAATCGTTATCCACTCAGTCATTGAATTCATGTAACTACTGGCTTGTGCATTTAGTGGATTCCACTTCATATACATTGATTGTTTAGATATTCTAATCGATGCTTAAGATTGTAATCGCACAATCCGTTGACTGTCCTGAATCAGTAGTTAAGGAGAGTTTTTAAAGAAGATGGTACCAAGTTCAAGTCCCGAAGCAAAAATCAACTAAGATGCAAGCACAACCAACTAGCCACTATCCATCTTTTCCCAAAATGCTTCTACCTTAATGGCGGCATCGAAGTAATCAGCACAGGTCCATATACATTGACTAATAGCAGTCTTAAACATCAACGGGGATATGAAAGAGTTTTGTTCTCTGAGCTGGATGGTTTGGTCGTGGAGCTTTCATCATTATTCTGAACGACATCATCGGCATTTTTCTAGATCGTTATCATAATATTGTCATTTTGTTAAACTTTCAATGAGTTAACCAATACGAATATTAATGACAATTAGAAGAGATCGTTTGTCAAAAAAAAATTATTGATGATCTGTCAAATAAATCGTTCATAAATTGATCTTCCTTTAGAAAAAAAAACTGAGTTTGTATAAGGAAAATATTTTCATTTTAGAGTAGAAAATATCGATTATCAATATTGAGAAGAAAAAACTCGTTAGCTACATAAGATTCTTGATTTAAACGATCTGTGTACTAATTGTATACTGAAAGTTAAGTAGCCCTCAAATACCCTGATACGACCGAGAGTGTGGAGAGTCAGCTCTCTCTCTCTCTTTCTCTCGAAATGCTCTCATATGGCCACGCGCATACATTAACTGCCAGGGAGGTCCCACTCACTGCCTTCTTGTGGCGGGGGGTGTTTTTTACGAAATTGAGAAAACGGAAAGAAAATGTCTGGCGCTTTAATCGTGTTGGTGTATATGGAGGGGAGTTGGTAAACCCTGATTTCAAACCAATGGTGCACATGGGCTCTAATATTCTGAAGGAACAAATAGCTTATGAACTATTTGTTGGTGACCGGCTACAACGAAACTGCATTTCCTGACATTGCTTCTGGGAAATTCAACGCCTGCGCTGCAGTGGCCTACTGCGCCATCTACACACTATGTCCACCCATCATTCTCACGTCTCACCGCTCCTCTCCGTCGACAGCACTCGCTACAGCCAACGCCCCCTGGAACACTCCACTTGATGCCAACCCCCTCAGCAGACTGTCCCAACCCTCACATTACCTCCAGGCCCACAACGGCATCCACAGAACAGCACCCTTCCCCACCTGGTTGTTTGTGACTCATATTGGAAACGAATACCCATCTTTTCATACATCAATAAGTACTTAAATTATTTTACGAATTAGGAATCTTAGAAATAACGCAATTTAAATCAAGAAAACCTAGATAAACATTAATGAATGTATTGTATACAGAATTCGAAATCAGGCAAACATCAAGTATAAGGGAATCATTAGTTTATACAAACACTGCAGAGTTTTATACTAGGCTTCAGAGTCCAGAAAAATCAGTAACTTATTTAACTGATATGATGTTTGAAGAAACATATACATTAACACTGAGACTTATAAACAGTACATACATACATACATTACGCAAATCATCAAACTGCATCACGAGACAAGCCTAACTTGGAATCCTGAAGGGAAGCGGAAAAGAGGAAGGCCAAAGAACACATTACATCGGGAAATAGAAGCAGATATGAAGAGGATGAATAACAACTGGAAGGAGCAGGAAAGGATTGCCCAGGACAGGATTGGATGGAGAATACTGGTGAGAGGCCTATGCTCTTCATAAGGAGTAACAGGCGTAAGTAAGTAAGTAAGTTATAAACAGTATGGATTGATTCAACCCGTTATTCTAACATGTTTCTTAGGTAAGTTTGTAAATTTATGTTCTCTATATATGATGTTAGTTAATCAAGTGACAATTAAATGAATCATTCCACTTATATCAGTTACTTAATTACTTCTTCATATTATTATCAACTCAATACACACATGTGGTTGACTATGAACTGAGCTAGTTCTGTAACTTGAATGATTGTTAGTTTGGATGTTTAGATTTCTAGTTGTTTGAACACAATTCTTCGACTCGACTTATCCACAACGATTAACTGGAAATGTTTACAATACACAGTTTGGGATAACTCCAGTCATTCACATTATATGAATACTTTTGTGATTATTGTCAAAATTTTAGTACGATTACTAATTCGTATTCATTAATGCAAACAGTACACTTATCCACTAAATTATTGAGTTAAAGAAAATGTACCCAAAACTTGTATCAATACTCTCAGTCAGTCAGTGACAACGTAGAAATTCGTACATACGTACGTACATACATCAGTTCGACTTACCATACCACATTGACACAGAGATACAATTGTTGATTCAAATCCTGTAGTGGTAGAAGTAGTAAAAGTATAAACAGTAATCAGAAAGATTAGAGTTTGAAGATGTTATACAAGGAGTATAATTCAGTGAAAAAAAGGGACATGAAGAATTCAGAAGATTATGTATCAATACTCTGAGTGATCATAAACAAACGAACACTGGGAAAATATAGACCTTTGTAAAAAAAAAACCCAAAGAAGCCCTTCAGTTGACGCTTGTCTAATTGATTATTCTGAATGTATTACTACTATGTTACACTAATGCAAGAAAGAAAACCGATATGACAATAAGGGTGTTAAGATCATAAACTTTTAAAAAATCCATATTAACAATATGATGGATACCCATCTATAAACAACTAAATATCAATAAACGCACCCAATTTCGTATAAAACAGAGAGAATGATGGTGACATTTGTATTTGTTTTCTTGTTCATAGTTAGACAAACAGATATAAGGATAGACATAAGCAACGTACAATACAGCACAACTTAAGCTATATTAAAAGAAAAGAGGATAATGAAATAAAAATTTGATTGATTACATGTTCAAGTATTTCAAGGGAAGGAAGCGAATACAACAGTGGGGACATTCCCTTTGACAACAATTAGGCCATTATCGACAGTTCATCATATTTGTGTGAGGGCTGTGATACTGCCCGGGTGCTCAGATCAAAGCAGGTGGCTTTCTCAGAGGGCCACACCCCGAACCTTTGACCTAATGGTCTAACCCACAAGGCAGTGGAGCATCGTGAGGAAATGCAGCCACATGGTAACCGGTGACCAACAATTGTTTCATACGCCATTTGTTCCTTCAGGATACTGGAGCTCATGTGCACCATTGGTTTGGAATCCGGTTAAAGCGCTGGACATTCGCTTTTCGTCCTCTCAATTTCGTAAAAAACACCCGCGCCACGAGAAGGCAGTGAGTAGGACTGCCCTGGCAGAGGCTGTGTACGCGTGACCGTGTGAGAGCATTTCGAGAGGGAAGGCGGGCCCACCCCACTCTCGACCATACCAGGGCATTTGGGGGCAACAATTAGACCGCACGATGTTGTCGATGGGCTCACCACTTTAGTGGCTCATGATCTGACTCCAGTGAGATCATATGAATGATTGGTATTGAAGTACACATATCGTCAGTTCTCGTAAATAATTATCGACTTAGATCGCGTTAGTGAATAACGGAATTAAATAAATCAAATACAAGAATGGATTTTGAATATGTATATTTCATGGACTCATTGATTTGAACAGGTAATCGGGGAATGAAGCGAAGCGAAATGACGCGCAGTAAAGGCATATGAGTCAACTCCCTTTAACCGAGGGTTAATTATTATTTATAGTCACACAAGAATAAGCTACATATATGTGATGAATAGAATAAGAAATGTACACACACACATACGCTCATATGAAGGCAGTCAAAGTTGATAAGTGAATAATTAACAAAATGTGACTCAAGTAGAATGAATAGATTTGTCTGTTCGAAAGCTAGAATAAGGTATATAGGCTTAACATAGTAACCGGCACTACACTTTCATCATTTCTCCGAGAGCTTCTTAACTATATCTCTGTACTCCATAAATCGAGAAAGTAATCTCAACCCCGTATCTAATATGGATTTCAAACAATTCAAAATAACTCACATTATCAACAGAAACACAAAATTAACAAGGAAACTATTCTTAACATTCATCGATTAATAAGCCTCAGTAGAAAATTATTTTCAAGAAGTTAAAATGCATGTTAAACTACGTCATTGTTGTTAAGATCAAAACTGTCGAACAGGGTCATTTCTTTTTCATGACAAGAATTAAACAAATTATATAAATATCTCAACCCTATATAAAATCAGCCGATGCTTAAATAACTCAATGGTAATATCTGACTGTGATATTGTATGATCAGATCCTACAATGGTTATCAGTTTCTCTATGATTAAAGATCTACCTTGCTAATTAGCATCCATCTTGGCCAAGAAGAATTTCCTGTTGACTGATGTTGGCCATCAAATATCTTCATGACAATGTATGATCACACATCTAACAGACAGCTTGAGAATAATTCATCTACCTGATTTATTAAAAAATGACCTTATTCATTTTGATTTCTGAGCTTATCTTCAATAAATTATCATCATTTGGAATAATTAACTGGCTTAACTACAAATACTAATTCAAAGCATTTTGGTCATAAAACGATTGTACGGTGTTTTGAAAAGAAGTCTGGTGTTTCAACTCACTGATGGTTAATCAATTTCACTTGAATCATCAAGGACCTATTCCATTCACACTAACACTATCATTTCTTTATGCTTCAGTATTAATGAAGTGTTTTCTTCCAAAATGGGAATCTCTTAGAGCTGTCAGGAAGCTAGTTATTTTACTTCTAAAATGTTATACTGAAGTGTTAGACTTTGGAAATACGAATTTCATCTTAGCTTTTCCTGTTCTCGATTGTAGCTCCATTAAAAAGATTTCATTTCGTACATGATTACCTCTAAAATCTAGACGAATGTGCATGTGAAAGTGAATACTCAATAGAAGGTCGGATATTTATTCGGTTGGGATTAGTTGACTTATTGATCAACCACAAGCTTATAAACCCAGCTTTGAGCAATCCATTGATTGAATAAAGACTAGTAATACTATCCGAAGTGCAGTTCGAACTTGAAACCTAATAATAGGTTGGGAGTTGACTATTTAAACCAACGGTTTGCTAAATAATGATTGATTGGTATCATTCTGTATTATCAAGCTTTGAATAAGAATTGACGAAAATACATCAACAGTAGAATGGTGATGATAGGAATCCCAGCAATATGTTCGAAAAACAAGTAGAGCTGCACAGTTGATATTGACCCATATCACTCAAAATTAAAGTACAACTCGATACAACAATACACAAACTGAAGTCACCATAACACATGAGCACAACAATATGAATAGTAGTCCAAATAATAACAGTATAAACGGAAACGATGGACTGAATACTGGAAATATATTCCGAAAAGGCAAATATGAATAAATATATTGTAACCCAAGAGCTGGAGGAAAACGGAGAGTGAACTCATCTACGACATGTCATACGTCTTCGGTCATTGATCATACAGATCCTAATAATGTAGTCAGTATTTACCAACACGGTTTAATCTAATGGTCAATAATTTCATGAACTGACAGCACGGTTTGGTTTGGTCACCCCCGACTTCATTTCGTGGATTCCAACATGGTAGTATAAGTAAAAATTACACTAGGTTAGCTTTATTAATTAACCCCAATTTAGTGGGTAGTCTAATTGAAACATTTGTGAGATGATGATAAAGCTTGATGAGCGCTTATTTGTTTTCATAAAACAATTTGAGGAATATCTGATACTATAGAACACCTATGTACTAATGAAGAAAATTTAGTTATTAACCCGAATTGGTTTGTACCTTCTATTAAGTTGATCTCTCATTAGTCAGTCAGCTACAACGTAGGACCAGGCACATATATGCATCGGTCCAAGTTGCCATACCTCATTAGCACAAGATGGACGCCGGATTCATAGAAGTAGTTAATTCAGTGGTGATAATATATAAAAGAAGGATTGGATATAAGGATACAGTGCAGGAAGAAAGAATTAGTTCATAGAAAGAAAAATATGAAGCGATTTTCATCTCTTAGTTTAAGAGAAGACAGAGAGTGTATACACCGACGCCACTGTGATCGATTCTGAACCATGTCACCAAGTCTCTAACCATTGGTTACGATAGTCACACGGACCCCAACCAAGTGGTCAGCATCTCCCAACAATCTTTCATTAACAAGTCATCCTTTAATAGATATCCACCCAACATCACGAAAAGACTAAATAGAAAATCTTTTGTACGAAGTCAATGAAGATATTTTACCTCACCTAAAATAACTAACAAAAAATTACTGAATAGTATCCATTACAGTTAGGTGATTCATTGCAACATACATATTACTAAGTGGTTTGTAGTATATTTAAGCCATGGAGCCAATATATAAAAAAATGATGCATAGTGTACGAATAAATCATCTGCTGAATTGACGATAAACTACTACAATGACACTATGTGTAATCATTTGATTAGCTTTGAGTTAAACTTGTACATCATTTACGAATACAGCCAATTGTCCAGTAGATCTTTCTCAGTCTAGTTGGAGTGTATATAATATCAAAAGTATATACAGTTCTATCATTTAACAACTCACTGAAACAAAATTATTTTTTAATGTGACATTCTGACTAGCTGGGAAAACCTTAGACTATAGAGTCTGTCAAACGCAACTCAAAACGTGACACATGAGTAGATCGGTTGCCACACACCATTAACACGAGACGAAATTGTCAGGACAAATCCCATAGTATAGGTAGTAACAGGCAGTGAAGATATGATTCAAAAAATATAAATCAGAGGAACAAAATTCCTTATGAGGAATTGAGAAACTAAGAGTGAATGCGCTTCCATCATTGTGAATAATTCTGGACTATGTCACTCAAAGTCTCTAATTACTAGTTACGATAACCATGTGGACTCCGACCGAGTAGTCTACACCTACAGCCAGTGACTTAGTGGACTAATGTCACGTTTTGGTTTGGCCTCCCTCATCTTTCTCCCAACCTAGTTTTATGCCATTCATCCATGCGCATCGAGGTAGTCAGTGTATGGGCATACGTAATAAATATTCTAACCATCTCAGTCGATAAAGATTCACCACATCGTCAATCAATTTGTCATATTTACCTAGTACTCTGCGCCTAGCCTCAGAATCGCTAACTCAATGATGCTAAAATATACGAACAATGGTTCGAATACTAGTATCCCTTATTTTTAAATTCCATGCTTAGCACCCATAAAGTAGAATGAAGAGAACTGGTTGATAGTAGAGCTACAGAAAAAAGTCGAAACCATGTTGTCTTACAAAATACGTATGAAAAGAGCGAAAAATAGGGTGAAATATATTTACGTATGAATTGACAAATAAATATTTATGAGACTGTACAATTATGGTTATGGTTCACTTTATACCAACATGATAATAATAATACCAACAATCACATGAAATAATTAGTTTCAAATATACATAATGATACTTGTTAAATAAGCCATTCATCTCTCTGCGTACCCAAATTCGCAAGAATCACTAAAAATGAAAATGAAATGAGAGAACTAACAAACAGCTTTGATAATGGAGAAACATTAGCAATTAATAAAGGTCGAAATATCTTGTCTTGTCAACTGGGACAACACACTCCTGGATCACTTACATGGTATTGTCACTAAACAAGAGGAAACTCGTGAGGGTGGTGTTCAAACAGCCTCACTTTAGATAGACAAGTTTCATAAGGGTTGAATAGAACTATTTGCATCCCAGTGTTATTCACTAGACTGAGGTAATAACAGAGCTAAGGGGCCAATAGTGCCATGCGCAACTCTGGTCCTCACTGTGTAGATTGATTTTACTTGCTATGTCAGCATAACCATTAACACATTTATACAGGTACGTAAACCTTTTAATACGTCATCAGAAATTGGGTTTCGGCATAAAATTTAACCAATTTCATAAATACATACTGATGTACAATACTTGTCATAAACTAATTGTTGACCTCCAATTGATTATGTATAATTTGAGTAGTTTACTTGTCACTTCATTGTAACAGACTACCTATTCACAATCGGCAAGTTTATCACCAGACAAGTCTACAACAATGTCAAATATGTTATTAAAAGACGGCTTTAGAATGCCACTTATCACCGCCAATTTGGAACAATAGAAATAAGTGATGGTATTTTTTTTACAAGGTGCTCAGGACAGTTATCGACTTCTTATATATGCTCCTGAAACAATGCTGACTGTACAGAGGTGTGATAACAGTAAGGTGTTTCCTTCAGACACCCAGCATGACAGCGATGCTGCCTTCCCACAAGGGGGGGGGGTAGGGTTAGAAAAGGTCGATCCTAAAAATGCACACCTCGCCTTATCCCACGGATATCCGTCTCCGGCAGCAAGGTCTCAACAAGTACGGAGCTAACACAAAAATTATCTCAAGCAGTTGTCACTTGAGCACTGTGGTCACGCTCCCAGGTCACCAAGACCACCTCTAATCCAATTTCCAGAAGAACCCTTCCACGGTGTAGGCAACCGGGAAGTGATAACCGCCCTCATACCTCTAACAGCACTCAAGAAACACTGCTTTGTCTCATTGAAAACATTTAATGATATCATGGCTAGATTATATTTCGAGGCTTTAAAACTTAAAACATTTTTATATACTATTTTACCTGATTAAGAGTACATAAAAGTGCTAGGATAGAAATAATCGAAACAGTTAACACAAAAACCGATTTACTTTGCATGAGATTGTTGTCGAGGAAAGACAACCGAACGAGCGTTACAATTGCTTGGTTGAATTAAAATACGCTGGTTTGTTGGTTGACTACTCGACAATCGAATTCCAGGGGATATAGTAGGCGAAGTCACAGACTTTAAAATGTTACTAGCTGTATTATTTACAGTCCCAGGACTAACAACTTTTAGGGGACGGTTTGTTACAGATACATATTTTGAGTGGGAACCAATAGGTGTTCGTTGGGATGCGAATGATACATAAGGAATCGATGGATTTGAAGGACATACTGACGAGTTAGTTACAAGAGAACCACTTCTGTTTGGTCGCTGGGTAGTAGGTAAATTATTGGAACTAGCAGCAACTGGTGTGACTAAATGAGTATTTGAAGTGATTGTAGGCGGCGATCCTGGATTACTCAGGCTCGATTTCAAAGTATTTCCAGAAGAACTTAGCAGCCGTGATGAGATATCATTATCGCCACTAGGAGTAGCGGAAATGGTTGTCTTTGAATGAACTGAAGGGATTTGGTATTGTAACCTGGGTTTAGTAGATATAAGAGATGAATGACCAGACAGATGACTGTGGTTCGTCTCTACTTGGTCATGCGAAATCCAACGATCTTCCTAAACAGGGAAGTAATAGAGACTTTATTAGAGTTAAGGATTAAAACATTCTTTTGATAACTGAATAACTTCAAATGCATAATACGTCCTACAGCAACAAATCGGCACAACATCAAGTGATGAATCTAACAGTATTCTGTCTCATATTAGCATTGAATATGTGATGGTTATGTTTAACATTCAAGTACTTTGAGTTTATCTATGAATAATAATTCGTACGTCTCTGTTTTCAACTTTAAAAAGGTATATTTTACACCTATTAGTTAGGATATGAGGATTATCAGAGACAAAATAGGAATAAATATTTTAGTATGTAGATAAATTCAACTTAAACTTACATTTTCTTGTGCTGGGATTGAATTCAAAGCTAATAAACTGGTTGGGTCACCGTGGAAACCTGCATTTTCGTTATGATCTATGAATGAAAAAGAAAACGAGACTTTATAGTTTAAACTCTAATCGAAAGTTTTGCTTGAGTCAACGAACACAACAGCAACCGACAGACTGCTAATTTACTTTTCCTTCATTTACTTTTAAAGTAACGTTTGTTGGACAGAACTGTTGTGAAAATCATGGACTTTCAGAATCAGTGTGATTTACTTATGATCAGTGGTTGAAAGCAATGTACGACATTATTCACTAATTATCACAGAAGCAGATGTATTCACTCTTTATTGTCCTTTAGGTTCTGAGTTCCAGTATTCAATCAAACATACCTCTTAATTCCTTCTCGAACCATATTCTGGATGTTAAATTCTCACGATAATTCCCACTCCTTTGTAATTACTTGTATCAATTTCATTTGTGGTGTGAGAATCAAGGCTGACGTACATTTATGACAGACCGCTGATCATGACTAACTGACCAAGATTGCCTTAGTGACCTACCAACTACCAATAACATTAAGAGTGGTGGGTGAACCCAAGTTACCTCGCATTATTTGAAAATGGATTGTCCTTACATAGCACAGTTCCTTAGAAAATCAGACAGGGATACGAGAGTGATTAATTACCAGTTAATGCAAAGAATAATAGTAATATGGCATGTTATACATTAAAGACTGGTGACTCATGACGCTTGACGTTAACAAGGTGCTTCATCTGGATGGATCTCACCGCATAAATACGCAGCCAATGTGAAGTACTTTCATATTTATCTAAAGTGATCTGAGATTTATTGATAGTGATCATTAAGAGCGAAGTCTTGATCACATTTTGCCTCTTCCCATTAGACCAATCTATAGTGACGGACTGTTATGTCGAAGTGAAACCCCAGGGACTATGGACTTTATTTCAATAAAGTACAATGAAAAAGAGTATAGTACGCCTTTTCTTAGGAACAAATATCTACTTCAGTGGACTTACCAGCGACATGAGGGTCATTCTTTATTTTTTTTAGATCCTGACAATTCTCGGAAAAATTCACAGGACGTTTATTGCCGGCAGAGATAACCGATCTAAAGTGTTATAAGCAGACAGAAACCTACTTTTGAAAAGGTTTGGAGTCGTCTCTGACAGCGTTCCGACAAGTAGAATGATTATTGATCAATTCATCCAGTAGTAAACTAAAATTATAAGCCGTAGTTGACGAAGACCCAAGAACTTACTCTTTCTCACTAGAAACTATGCGGATAATATTGTTTAACTTAGTGATTTCGGATTTCAGAGTCTCATTTATCTTTAGACATGTAAGAAACCAAAAGACAAACACACTTACCACGATCTGTTGTTTGCACAAGTTCTTAAGCATTTCATATCTTTCCTCTATTGAGTCTTTAAATATATAAAAGCATTTTCATTTATAATACCTTGGGATAATTCCTTCATTTCGAGGTAAACGACGTTTTGTCCACAGTGGCCAGTCAATTGGAAAGCTTGTTGAGTCCACACAGGGACTAAAATACATGAAATTGTAAAATGGCCAAGTTTCGTAGCGAATTTCAAAACCGGATGCACGGAATAAGATGGACTTCATCATCAACTGGTAGATGAGACAGTGAATGTTGTAGAGCAGACCGGAAATAATTTTTTATACATCTTTATTCATTATTTCTTGATAGAAAGTTGAGAACTGTTTATTATAATTTGTTTTAGTTTATTTCAAAGTGCGCGCTCTAACCTGGGCGCAAAATCGATTTCCTCAAAAACGTAGTAGGTTCTATATATACACTTAGAACTAACAGATAAATAACTCCTTCCTTTCTTCTTTCCGGTTTGGTAGTTGAAACGTTATTTATTCTTCAGATGTATATTGTCTGTTTTCAGAAAGGACGGCAATCTTTTTTAATATTAGGTCGGTATATTGTTATGCATAAAATGCAACAGTACATAGTTAACGATACAATGCAGGTGGGTCTCTAGTGCAATACTCTAAGTCCTTAGTTTGGTCAGTGAAAGTATCAGTCTGAAGCGGCGTTTTCATTAATGTCACAACTATGTTAATAATCCCAGATTCAGATTTGTGTAGCAGGAACAGAAGACATACGTCCTGTGTTAGTTCTTTTTTGTAAGCTTTTGACAGTTTCCAACCAATTGGAGGGTCAAACACCACTTTTTCAAGTGACAACTTTCAAGAATTGATGACCCAGTATGAAAACTTGTGTGGCATGATATTTCGTTTATTCTTCGCTTTTCTACTCGTCCGCTATGTCGTTCTAACCTGGTAGGAAGAAATTAAGAGTGGATATCGCGCCCAAAAACATTTCTTAGTGTGCTACGACGGAGTTATGAAGTCTAAATTCTCAAGTCGCTTTCGATAGAGTTTTGCTTTGAGCTGGATGGTTTGGTCGTGGAGCTCTCATCATTCTTCTGGACGACATCATTAGCACAAACTTCTACGGCCAAACTATCCTCAGGGAATAAAACTCCATCAAATTTATCCACCTAAGCTATAAATATCCACCATCTTCTCAAGTCTCTATGTGTATGGTAAACCCTGGAGTTGCATAGGTAGCTGCTCTCTGTACTTTTTCAGTATATGCGAGTCACCTTTTAAACGAGGGTTTGTAGCCTGAACGCACTTCTAAAATTTGAATCTCACTAAGTATGTTCATACTACAATGAAAACAGTAGTATCTATATTGGTCAGTGACCGTCCTAAAGCCCATTGGGCTCTGAACCCCTTAGCTGCGACCCTGCGGCCTTAAGAATGTGACTCACTGTCAGCCCAAAATCCTTGAGAGACGGATATGGGTACGGACTCTTCCTCATACTGTAACTGTTTGCATTTTTATCCAGTGTGCATGTAGGCGCACTCGGCCTCGTCAATAGGCATTAGTCATTCTTTAGATAATTTAATCGCAACATCTAAGTATGCCAAAGGTGCACATGCATCTGCATCTCATGTTTCTCACCAGATTTTTGCATCAGCTTATAGTAGCGTTGGAGACTCAACTGTACTTTAGAGTTCGTACTATATAGAAAGTAAAGGATCTATGGTGTATATTTGGTCTTGTCGTTTTTTACGTATCTTAAGTGCTAACGGCATTTAGTACATCGTCTCCATCAAAGTCAACGATTAGCAACTGGTTTTGTTACTCTGTATTTGTGTCTAGTTCTTTGTTTAGAAGCTCGTGAGTGAAAACTCCCGAAATGGTCCACCATTGCCTCTAATTTGTCCTGATCATCATCTATCATTTGAGATCCACTCCCTTTCGTAATTAGGTTGAGAATCTAATGCTGCGTTCTCGTTCTGTAATTTATGTATGAGAACAGTTAGGCTGCTTGGTTATAGATAGTTATTCAGCTGCAACGTAGGACCATGTACATATACGCATCGGTCCAACACGCCACAACAAGATCAACACCGAATTCATAGAAGTAGTCACTTCAACTGTTGTAATATACGAAAGAAAGATTGTATATAAGGATACGGTACAGGAAGAAAAAAGAAAGATACAAAGCAATTTCAATCTCACCGTTTAAGAGAAGACGAAGGGTGTATACACCTACGCCATTGTGATCGATTCTGAGCCGTGTCACCTATAGTATCCAACCATTGGTTACGATAGTCACGCGGACATCAACCAAATAGTCTGCATTTACCAACATGGCTCAGACTAGAAGTTAGTGACTTTACACACTGGTGCCACGTTTTGATTTGCCCTTCCCTAACTTTCTTCCATCACTATTCAGCATTGCGCGTCGTAGTAATCTGTGTCCAGGCATGCGTAACACGTGGCCCAATCATCTCAGTCGATGAAGATTCACAATTTCATCAACTGAAACCCGGCGTCTAACCTCACTGTTACCTAACCGGGGGAAAAACACATCCCAAACATTCTGGCATTGTTGCTTAGCGCTACCACAAGACTTCATTTTATCACCGTCTTCACCAAACGGGACTATATCATCTGCGTATTCTAAGTCGATAAGTGGATGGGTGGGATCTCTTATGTGCTGGAATAAAGTTAGAGCGATTGTGATTGCTAAAAATTTGCAATCAAGTGGTGTTTTCGATGACTTTACTTCCAAATTTCCCCGATTTATAGACTGCATTAAAGTCACCTACTATAGGACCTTCACACCTGTTTGACCAAAATGTAAGTTTACTTAGGAGTAAGTCATTCTTTGTACATTCTGGACTGCGGTATACCACAACTAATTCAATATCTTGGCGTTTACATTTCAGCAGGCAACGCACCAGTTCACATGTCCCTGAGTCGTGTGCCACTGTCTCGACGGTTCTTAGTTTAAGGTGCTTTTTGTGTTCAGGATAACCCCACCACCCCTGCAGTTTAGTCTATCAACGCTACTGAGTAAAAAAACCCATCAATTGAACTTCGCTGTCATACACCTCTGAGGTTAACCATGTTTCTGAGACAGCAATGACATTTTCTTGAGCCCTGCCATTTTATTTTGTAGGCTGCGAACATTCGTGTAGCACATATTTAATTCTGTGAAGAACTTCCCTTACCACCTAAAATGGTTCGGGGATCTTTACACTCCGAACTTTTACAAGTTGAAAACCCTTAAGTAAGTGGCTTTTTTACTGTTTCGCAGGCGCTCATTTATTTCTACTTCGGCTTATCGTCTCTTAATACGATCAACCAGGCTAAGATCCTTATGGATGTATGTTCCGGATCCAATTAGTTTGACCCTTGTGGGTTTTCCGAGAATTAGGTTTCTTTCTTCAGCTGAAGCAAAGGTAACCTTTAGGAGGCGGCTTTTCTGCGTACCTTCAGAACTCACTCTTTGTTCTACTTCATAAAACCCATGAATGTTAACTCCTGCTACTGTTTCTAAAAGTAGCTTGCTTATTGAGGACTTGCTTTGTCTTCCTATTCAAATCTAGCATTCAGTTTCTTTTCGGAAGACTCTCAACTTATGAAAAATGACTGACTTCTTAGCAAGGTTCGTCTTAACAAGCTGTGGAGTTTTGTCGCCTGAACTCTCCCTACAGTTCGATTTGGCGTCAAACTCAGAGGTCTTACTATGCTTCTTTTCCTGGGTGTGACTGTAAGCCAATCATTGAACCTATTTTGTCAAATCATCTACACCGTTCAGGCTTTGATTATCCATAGTCTGTTTTGCGTTGATATGGTAATCCAGAGCTGAAATCCTCGTCTCATTTATCTTATAGCTCCTCATAATTTGTTTCTTCTTCGCGTGCTTTTTCTCTTTCCTTGTAATTATGCCTACATCTGTGTATTTGTTATCCGCTACGTTTTGGGGTCCACCTTGATTGTTCCATTCAACTCCAAAGCCGGACTCATAATAACTCTCTCTCTCTCTCTCTGCTTCCTCATAAACTGACAGCCGCTCATCCACTGTTGGCTGTTTATCAGAGGGCGTCTTTCTAGCTATTTCTAGCACCTCAATCGCTTCAAGGATCGGTAGAAACTTTGTAGAACAACATGCTTTGCACAGCCAACGTAATAGCGGCTAGCAACACCTTTTATATGTAACCGGTGTAAGTCTGGTGCGCGCGTTGTGCTAACAGTTATTGCAGTTGCTACATTGCATTTAGTCCCTGACCGGAAAGGAGTATGTGGGTCTACCACAATGATGTTTTACTTTCTCCATTAAAATTGTTAAGTGATCTCATAGAGAGGACAACACAAAAAATCTCTAAAAGCGCAAGGAAAAGAACCAATCCTTAGAATAAGTATTTTCAATGTTCTAAAAGTGATAGACATTTAATACGGAAGTCTGAGACTTCTGTTTTACTGTAACTGAGAAATCCAACTTAAATAATTATCAAAGATGCTTCTACACCTTCAGATATATTTAAAATTAAAAGATTTACTCGACGAGGGAAATACCACTGCACATTTTTAATTACGCACACTGTACTAAGCATTTAGTGCTTAAAAGCTATTTTATTAATAAAACTGATATAATACACGATCAGCTGGCTAAATAATCTTGCAGTCCCTGTGAATTTCCTGTAGAATTTAGGATCTTAAGTTCCTATTATTAACTAATAACTAAGTGTTTCAAATCATCTGTATATCATCTCACTCGTCCATTACTACACTTAATTTCAATTAAATCACTCTAAGGTAGTATGCTGAAAAGAATAAACATTACTCGTTCGGTCCTGTGCCACACGAAATTATTCTTCCTTATGGTTTAAATCGCATAACAACCGAAATCATGTTGTTTATCACTAAAGTTTCAATCTGACTTGTTTCTATTTCTCAACATATCTAAGGCTAGCACTTTTATTCTGGATAAATTAGTCACTGATGTTTTAAAGTCAAGGTTTTGTAACTTGGTATCAATCAAATAAAATCAGTCAAGTTATGTGACACTAGAATCTACGAAATTGTTTGCGTTAGTACTTATCGAATAGAGTTTAGTTACCAGGCAACGGTTTTACGCTACTGGATTGTCAATTGATTAAAACTATCTCAGAACCTGGCCCATTATTTGCCTCTTAATATAGAACAATCCTTATGCTATAAATAAATATGTGACATCTATTGTGATATCTAACATGGTTATTTTGGAATTATCTGTACCGGACAAAACCTAATGGTTGGTTGGTTAGAAAGATATAAGCATCAGTCATAGATCATATAGAGCGTAATTATATATATATGTTCAAGTTGCTATTTATATCAACACTAAATAAAGAAAATGGTAAAATGAAAGACTTATCGAAATAATTACGATGATATCGGTATTTAGTAAATGTACTTCACGTAATGCATGTGAGGTCAGTCGGTTATATGCAACATATAGCCTAACACGAATGTGCACTGGTTCAAGTTAACATAACATACTAGCACAGCAAGATGAAACTCAGCAATTTGAATTACTAATGGTAGCAAAGATTAGTTTTAGACAATACGATTAAAAAAAAGGGTTTATATATATATATATATATATATGCATGGCATGTCACTTATGACACCAGACTCGAAATTTGGTAGATAACTACTCCTAAGTCTACTAGGCTCTCCATCACTCAAATTAACTATGAAATATACATGCTGTACCCGTGGATCAGTTCCCGAGTCACTAATTTCATGAACTGACGTTGTGCCATAGTATGACAGTTACCAGACTTTTCATTCACTCACTACTTTGTTTAGCGCATAGATTCATAGATCCTTCTCCTTTGTCAAAAAGCATTACCCTTCTTTATTTCATTACTACAGTTGCTAATTATGTTCTCTTAACGATCTGCTCATTTATAGCAAAAATCAAACCTATATGTGTTAGTTCCTGTTATCATTTTTTAACTAGCTTTTAAAGTACGTTTACGTAGACAAGGGTATTGTCAAGACATTAGTCGATTCATGATAATTAACACTATCACTTTTCGTGGATAATTCTACACATATTCCCCTCAATCTACCTGGATTTCTTATAGATTACAAATCTATCAATAATGTTGCTAGTCTATTTATTTGATTCAAAGAGTAATGGCTGATTCGTCAAAGTCTGACTTTCAACCTATAAGTCACATGTACACGCTGCCCCTAACCTAACTTTTAGTTGGGTAGCCAATTGATATAACGAGTCCTCAATATGTATCGCTCAAGGTTGACTACATGAACTAAATCATCTGATCTGATGGGGAATTTAACTAAGAAGCTATTTGGCTTAGTTTGTCAATAGATTTTGTAGTTATTTGTATTTCGAAATAAATGTTTGACCTATGTTTTTTAATCTTTCTAGCTCGATTCGATGACACGTCATTCAAAAAACTGCACAGCCCATACAGTTTATACTTATTATGAGCGGAAAAATGATGCACACAGGTCAGGTTTTGGCACGCAGGAAATCCGTTTAGGAAAAGATTCAGTGAAAGCCCTTGATTGTTGCTCTCTTTGTCTACAACCAGCAAAGGATCCTGTCGTTACAAATGATGGATTCCTCTATGATCGAGCAGTAGTTCTGGAGTACATTGTTTCTCAAAAAGCTGAAATCCAACGAAAACTTAAGTTGTATGAAAAACAGAAAGCTCGTCTAGATGCTGAGACAAAAATGATTCTCAAGGCTGAAAAAGAGGAAGAAGCCCGACGATTTCTATCAATGAATACTTTAGATACCCACTCGAAAGCCTCTGCACAAGCTGCTGAAGCAGAAGCTTTGGCCTCATTGTCCAATAAACGCAATGGTTTGAATGAAACAACTTCATGTTTTTGGGCTTCTGGTAGCAAATCAAATGAGAAACTGAACAAAGAACTCTTAGATAAACCTGATACAGTTGTTCGCTGTCCAATGAGTGGCAAACCATTAAGGTATAAAGATTTAGTAGGTGTTAAATTCACTACGTTTGAAGATGACTCTAAGGTGATGGGTTTTGGTCAAGATAAACCAGTCGATCGTGAAGTCAAGTATTGTTGTGCCGTTTCCAAGGATCCACTTACCAATGCTACAGTTTGTGTTGTTCTTAAAACTTCTGGAGCAGTAGTTACTAAAGAAGTTGTAGATACTGTAATAAAAAAAGAAATGATTGATCCTATTAATGGTAAAAAAATGAAATCATCTGATTTTATTGAACTTCAAAGAGGATCTCTTGGATTTGCTGATGAACGAACATTATTGACTGCTAAACGTGTTAGACCATCAATGCAAACTTGAAAAATATTTTTTTTTTTTTATTTTAAACTGTACATAGTTACAAGAATTTTTTTGTACAAAATCAAATAAAGTAAATTATTCATTTATACTTTTTCTTTTTAATTTCAGTTAGGGATTATTTTTATTTTTTGATTGAGATCATGAACCGATTGGATGCTGGTTCAGTGTGCTAAGCGTTCGCGCACGAGACTGAAGGCCCTGGGTTCGAACCCCGCGAGCGGGATCGTGGATGCGCACTTCTGAGGAGTTCCACAATAGGGCGAAACGGCCGTCCAGTGCTTCCAGAGTTTCACTGGTGGTCTAACATCAATCGGTTCATGATCTCAATCAAAAACTTAACAATCTCCACAACAACTATACTGATAAATATTTTTATTATTATTATCCTAGTTACGTTTTCAATTCATTTCTATTCATAACATAGTGGTCTACAGTATTACAATTTATTGGATGTTTGAAATTACCAATATATCATATTAATTCGGAACAAATCAGAATTTTAAAGACTCCACATGATTTCTTTCATGGTTTATTGGTATGTATTTTTTTATAACATATTCTAAGTTTGATATAAGTCACTTGTTTATGTAGATTAAAATGTATACTTATTCTACAACTAATTTAGTCGTCTCATTTGTTCATAGTTTTATAGTAATATGATAATGATCAACGTCAAGCAGGGATAGGATTCAATGCCTCGCAGTATGAAAGCTGCTCAAGCATTTACGTCTCCCCGACAGTGCTTGAAGTCACTAACTTCTAGTCTGAGCCATGTTGGTAAATGCGGACTACTTGGTTGGCGTCCGCATGACTATCGTAACCAATGGTTGGAGACTATGGGTGACACGGCTCAGAGTCGATCACAATGGCGTAGGTGTATACACCCTTCGTCTTCTCTTAAACGGTGAGATTAAAATCGCTTCATATCTTTCTTTCTACGAACTAATTCTTTCTTCCTATACTATATCCTTATTGCAATCCTTCTTTTATATATCACCACCTCTGAATTTACTACTTCTATGAATCCGGTGTTCATCTTGTGTCAATGAGGTATGGCAACTTGGACCGATGCATATATGTGCCTGGTCATACGTTTTAACTGACTGACTGAATATGATAATGATAGTTTTCATCGAAACATGTTAAGCTTGTTATGGATTAGATTTTATTAAGCCTTATGTATAGACTGTAAGGTGGATCCGTAAAGTTGATTCACGAATACATTCGATTAATTTGCATCTTATGTATGATGTGCCTTGAAAAGTTCGTATTGAAATAGAGAACTTATGATAACTAAGTGCAAATTAGTGTGCATGTGATTGGTATAGTTGTGTAATATTCAACTGAGTTGGGAAAGCGTTCATTTGAACTGTTGTTTACGAAATTGAGAGGACGAAAACCGAATGTACGGCGCTTTAACCGGGTTGGTGATACAGAGAGTCAACTAACGGGAGTTGGAAAACCCTGATTCCAAACCAATGGTGCACATGGGCTCCAGTATCCTCAAGGAACAAATGGTGTATGAACCAATCGTTGGTCACCGGCTACCATGCTACTGCATCTCCTTACGATGCTCCACTGCCTCGTGGATCAGACCTTCAGGTTGAAGGCTCGGGGTGCGGCCCCCTAAGAAAACCACCTGCTTCGGTTTGGGCACCCGGGTAGTATCACAGCCCTCACACATATCAAATGAGAACTGCGTGGCGCATATGTATTTGGTGCCTCCTTGTACCAATATCTATGTGTTAAAATAAAATAAATAATCATTTGAACTAAATATGTTGCTTATGTGCTTCTGATAACTAGTTCAAATGTTTATTTAACGTTTAATGAATGAGGTATATTATAGATAAACTTTGACAATTGGATACCGTTTTAGTCAAATATTTCGATTCAGCTTTATTGAAGTTGACTATGAAGTAATGTTAACCAAAATGTTAGTATTCAGTCACTTGATATCATATTAGCCTATTCGTTCTAATTAGTCGTCATCACAACCTGTATTGTATTTTTAGCAGATCATGGCAACCGGCCAATCAGCCAGTCTATAAGCAACCTATAGCCCGGTACATCTAAGCAACAGTTCGAATTCACATACCACATCATCATAGCAAGATGAAATAATTAAGACATATCCCAACGTATTAGAAATAGTAGTAATGGTAGTGTAAGAGATTGGGTATAGATAATGGGGTTTGAAATAAGGAATGGATTCGTTTAATTGAATGTTAGACATAATTTTCGTGATGAAGATCTAGGCAAAGACATAGCGTGAATCCCCGTCATCCCGAACGATTCTGAGTTATATCACCGAACATCCCAAACCACTGGTTACGATAATCTCGCCAATCCCAACTTATTAGTTTGCACCTACCAGCTCGGCTCAGTCTTAGAGCACATAACTTCATTGACCAATACCACGTTTTGGTTCCCCTCCTCTAGTTTTCTCTCAACCTACCGTTATATCAACAAACTTCGCGCATCAATGTAGACAGTGGTTCAGGATACTTAACACATGTCTTAACCACCTTAGACAATGGTGGCGACTACCAATTACAATTATATTCTAATACAACGTCTAGTGCAATAGCCCACTATCAAATGCTCCATGTGAAACAGGACGATAATATTGTAAAGAAACAAGATAGAGAAAAAGTTAGGTAAATTTTAAGATTTGTACTACTACAAATCGACTAAAAAAACAAAATTGATTTATTTAGTCTAAAAGTTGGGTTTTACTGTTCATACTGAATGCAATAAAAAAGTCAGAATAGCATCCTTGACTTTTGTTTCCAGCCATACTGAAATCACTAAGGACATGTAGAACTCGACAAAATTGTAGTTTTAAATTAGAAACATGAAAGAGATTTTTTTTCGTACTATGGTCGAAAGCATACTTCTGGATCTCAGCATTGCTAACACAATGTTGCCATCGTATATATAAAAAATCATTTGCAGGCAATGATAATCGGTTACAAAGAGTCTTCACACATCCTCAACTTGAAGAGGTCAGATTTTACAAGTAGTGAACAAGATTAGCTTCACCAACGTGTAGTCTTCGTGCATGTAATACTGATAGTAAAGGACCACTGATGTATATTATACAATATGAGAAGGATAAATATCCTTGTTTCGTTTCTGATTTCTTTAATAAGGTAGGGTAAATGATCCTTTTTCTATAGGTGATAAAATTGAAGCTCTAGATCTGTTCAGTTATCACGGATGAACTAGTATGTGATGACAGGAAAAAGTTGTTATCATATCTATTCCATATAAACAGGTTTCACCTCATGGAATGAGTACAGTAGTTGTAGAAGTCCTCAATCGTCAAACTGTTCTTCAATCTGGTAATTTTGATCCATCATCTTGTAACGTTTTCATTGCTCTTCCCATTTATTTGTTTTGATATACAACTATACTTTTTTATTAGGATCATATAGAGAATGCAAATAAACGAATTATTTTATCAACATTGTATATTGGAACAGGTGCATTAGAAAATGAATTAGTAAGTAATTTCTTTTGGGTAGTAATAACATTGTGTATTACTTGTTACATGTATTTGTTTTGATGGTATATGTGTACGCATGTACGACACTTGACAGAATTGCAACATTATGACATCATCTTGACTGGATAATGTTTCATTTAAAGGATTATTTTACGTAGTCGGATCGAGTTGAGGGAGAATCCTTCTCGACCTATACTCCATGCTGGTTGTCAATCATTGTCGAAGTGTACCTACAATTTTGCGGTAACCGTTCTTTCATATAGAGTTCTAAACCGGTGTCCATTAGCTTTAAATTTGCGGACGTTACTACTAAGCTAATTGAACCGCCCTTAACTGATAGAACTGATGTGTATCAACCAGCAAGAAACTTGTGTCCAGCATTTCCTGTCGACCACTTTCAACTACAAAGATCTTAAAATAAAATTCACACGTTTTCAAGTCACCTAAACTGGTAGACATGTAACTTGTAAACAGAGATGGATGGTGGCTAGCAATGGAATCCAGAATGCTTATTTCGTCCCATCGGAGACTCATCGGCTGGACGTTCATTCCGGGGTTCGAACCCAGTACTGTTCACTTCAAATGCTATCGCATTATCCTATTAGCTACTGAGTAACTTGATTGATAAAATTCGATTAGCACTTTAAGAACTGGACAATCATGATATTTATCACAATACTCAGTGAGCAATCACTGCAAAACTTTTCATTCTAGCTGTGAAACCATCTATATGAAATATGAATTGTCAAATTATTTCTTTTTGCATTTCCATTTTATTTCAGGTTAGTGCACTGACAAAAGCTGTTTGTGAAAGAAATGTAAAACTTACTATTCTAATGGATGCAACACGTGGTCAACGTCCTTGTCTGACAACTAATTATTATAGTACAAATGCAAATAAATTATCATCTACTACAAATCTATTGGAACATCCAATTCCATATTCTTCATGTCATTTTTTAGCTCCACTAACTGCTTTACCTAATGTATCAATCCTATTGTATAGGCATCCATCTCCAAACAGATGGATTCGTTACATATTACCGAATCGTTGGAATGAAATATTCGGTGTACAACATATTAAAGCGTATATATTTGATGATTCAGTTATTATGAGTGGGTAAGTTTACTTATAATACTCGAAATTCTTTGAATACATATGAATATGGACTGAGTCAGACAATAAGATGTGGGTGGTGACCTTGGCCAGATAAACCATTCGCTTGTAGTGAACACGGACACCAGTGGGGAACAATCTAATGTATTTAACACAAAATTACAAGACTTATTAATAAAATCCAACAATCATAAAGTAAATGCTTAATTCACAAAATGTCCATCACTTGTCTCATAATGACTCAGACTTCATTGTCCTTTCATTGTCATACAAATTGCATTCTGTTTCCATTCTTTACAGTTCGATCCTATTGTCTCTCTGCTGTCACACCTTCTGTTCACGACTAACATATACTGTGGTGCCTGCTACTTATATTGATATAAGTAGTATATAACGCGAGTTAAAGGACGTAATGTCTGGCAGCAGAAGATGAGGGAAGATCAAGAAAGGAAGAGCGAGAACACAATGGAATTTGTAAGAAACCTCATGAACAATGAAATGTGAGACAATGGATTGATGTTTGCAACGGCAACAGTCCGGTTTGATATGATGGAATGATATTTTGCAAATTAACGATTTACTATATAGTTTTTCTATTTTGCCAAGTAACTGTAATTTTATGCTAATTACAATTCGGTTGTCCTCACCTGTGTTCTCCTTCACTACAATACTACTTATGTCAATATAAAAAGCACACACCACAGCTTACAATAGGCTTTTCATTCACTTTCTATGTAGATTTGGTATATCCTTTCGTCTGTCACGCCTTCGCTGACATATCAGTTTCACTATGATTTTCAAATTATCTGATTACGTGTTTAATGATAAACTGACTAAAGTTAAAATTGAAACTCCTGTATGAACATTATAAGAAGGTTCGCTTGAAATAAAATATAGACTAGACATGAAATATTTCATCAATAGTATGAATTCGAATTTTTCTAATTATACACCCAACTAGTAAATTTGTAGTTACTAAGAATTAGAAGAGAGTGTTTATCACGGAGTAATAGTATCTAGGATACCAAATGCCCTGGTACGGCCGTGAGTGGGGAGAGTCAGCTCTCCCTCTTTCAAATGCTCTCACATGGCCACGTGCATCCAACTACTGCCAGAGAAGTCCTACTCACTGCCTTCTCGCGTCATTCATGCTGTTTACGAAATCGAGAGAACGAAAAACGAGTGTCCAACGCTTTAACCGAGTTGGCGGACACAGAGAGTCTACCTAGGAGAGTTAGAAAACCCTAATTTCAAACCAATGGTGCAAATGGGCTTTAGTATTCTGAAGGAACAAATGGCGTATGAACCAATCGTTGGTCACCGACTACCAGGTGTAGACTGCCTGGTTGGGGACCGCGAGATGATAGCAACCGATTGTTAGAGACCTTGAATGATATGGCTCAAAATCGTCTGCATGCACTCTTTGTGTTCTTCCAAATTCTAATCTTCTGAATTATTCATGTCCCCTATTTTCTTTCCAGATTTATTTCACTGTATTATACTCCTTGAATAACATCTTCAAACGCTAATCTTTCCGATTACTGCTTATACTCTTACTACCTCTACCACTACGGAATTTGAGTCGATAACTGCATCTCTGTTGTAATATGGTATGGCAACTCGAACTGATGTACGTACGTACGAAGTTCTACGTTGTTACTGACTGACCATGGGACTGCATCTCCTGACGTTGCTCCACTGTCTTATGGACCAGACGTTTAGGTCGAAGGTTCCGGATGTGACACCCTGAAAAACCCATCTGTTTCGGTCTGGGCACTCGGTCAGTATTTAAGCCCTTACACAAACTGAATGACTTGTGTGGCACATATCTGTTTGTTACCTCCTTGTACCAATGTTAATATGTTTAAATAAATAAATAAATAAATACCTAATGGTTATCTAACTAAACTCATTTCAGAATTGTAAAAAACTATCTATCTCCAATCATCATTTATTCTATATACTTTTTTTCTATTCTAAATTTTTTTAGGGCAAATTTAAGTCATGAATATTTTACCAATCGACAAGATCGTATGTGGATATTTAAAAATTTTCCAAATTTAGCCAATTTTTATTCTGATTTAATTCATAATGTTATTAGTAAATTTTGTTATACACTATGCTCAAATGGTAGTTTAATAGCTAATCATTATGATATTGTTTCAGGTAAGTAATTGAATGAATTTATTGATTGTTAGTATTGTTCATTTGTTTCCATGTTTACTTGAATGATGAGTATATTTCAATTCATTAGATCATCATGCGTATACAGCCTCTGCGGGGGAAGTCCTACTCACTGCCTTCTCGTGGCGGAAGTGTTGTTTACGAAAATGAGAGGACGAAAAACGAATGTCCGACGCTTTAACCAGATCCCAAACCAATGGTGCACATGGGCTCCAGTATCCTCAAGGAACAAATGGCGTATGAACCAATCGTTGGTCACCGGCTACCATGGGACTGCATCTCATCACGATGCTCCACTACCTTGTTGGTTAGACCATTAGGTCAAAGGCTCGGGATGTGGCCCTCTAAGAAAACCACCTGCTTCGGTTTGGGCACTCGGCAGTATCACAGCCCTCACACATATCAAATGAGATTTGTGGCGCATATATATTTGGTGCCCTCTTGTACCAATATTTATGTGTTCAAATAAATACTAAAATAAGCATTAGATCATCTTATCAAGTGGAATGTTCTTCTTCTTTTTTTAAACTTCCATTTACATTCTTATTCTCATCACCACTTTCATTGTACAATAAATTAAGACAGATTTAATATTCCAATCGATGAATATTTGTAATAACCTTTTAATGAGTTCATGTTACGGTGATATTACTATAAAATACCGATATTGTCCAATCAAGGTAACCTGTAATTAGTAAACGTGTGAAGACAAACATGTTCAGCTGCACTCATTATAAGAGTCTAGTGTAATATAATTAAATTCATTCTACTTACTGGTTACTTTGTAATGTTCTCTATTCACTGTTGTTGTAGTCTATATCTGGGTTCTTGATCGATTGACCAATCGTACTAGTGAGCGATTGTTATATCACGTGATTAAGTGTTTAAACTAATAACGTACATAATGTCAATTCTTTTTACATTGCAACAAATCTATGTATAAACGGTTTGTTTTATCGGTACTGATTGTCATTATTTGTATTCATTCAGTGGTCTTCAGTGCTGTTGGAGGTATGAGAGTGGTTATCACTTCCCGGTGGCCCACACTGTGGACGGGTTCTTCTGGAGGTTCCTGAAAAGGAAATTGGATTAGAGGTGGTCTTAGTGACCTGAGAACGTGACCAAGGGACAACTGCTTGAGGTCTGTCACACACGACCTTTTCATGAGTAATGTCTGTGTTAGCTCCGTACTTGTTGAGATGTTACCGCCAGAGACGGATATCCGTGAGATAAGGAGAGGTGTGCATTTTTAGTGTTGACCTTTTCTAACCCCATCCCTCCTTATGGGAAGGCAGTATCTCTGTCATGCTGGTTGTCTGAAGGAAACACCTTACTGCTATCACACCTCTTCGCCTTTGGACCTTGGGTTTGTTGCTTTTAGTCCTACTGCTCTCCAACCGACCTATCTGATATGGTAGGATCTTGAGGAACGGTTGTTGCAGCCAGTATAGCTCGGTTGCTTCATCACGATAGGCAAGCCCGACCAGCACGTCAAGGTAGCAACAACGGTCGGGCATTATTTGTATTGGTCTTGTTTATCACTACCACGATGCACAATGTTGTGACTAGTATTGGAGACGGTTGGAAGAAAGTTAGGTGTGAACCATATTAGTAAATGCAGACTACTTGGTTGAGGATCACGTGACTATCGTAACCAATGGTTGAAGACTCTTGGTAACATGGTTCAGAATCGATCACAATGGTGTAGTAGGTATATACACTCTTTGTCTTCCCTTAAACCATGAGATTAAAATTACTTCTTTCTTTTATACATTACTACCACTGACGTGACTACTTCTATGAATTTGGTGTTCATCTTGTTGTACTAATGTGGTATGGCAACTTGGACCGATGCATATATGTGCCTGGTCCTACGTTGTAGCTGACTGAAGGCTTTTTAAAAAATAAACAATTTCTTATTACTTTTATGTTTTTGTTTGCCTTCCTTCTCTATCGCTTACTTTTTTTGTTCAAAACATTTTTTCTTCTAGCTAGTTCATCTTCATTTCGACAACAATTTCATAATGCATTATCTACATTTCTAATCAATAAATATCAAGATAGTATCAATCATTATAAATTGAATCCAATAAATAAATCAATAAATGATACTTATATCATTCCATTATTACAATATGGTTATTGTAATATTCAATATGAGAAAAAGTTTATGCAATCATTATTTCAATATGTTACGTCATCATCATCTTCTTCTCCGTCGTCATCGTCGTCGTTATCTGATTTAATTCATCATGAATCTTTCAAATTATTCTTAGCATCAGGTTATTTTAATTTAACAAAATTATATGAGAAATTAATTTTTAACATGTTAAATTCAACAATAAATACACCTATTCATTTATTATGTGCTTCACCAATGGTAAATGAAAACATTCTTTTTCTTTTCTCTTTCTCTTTTTATATTATATTTCAATTAGTCTTTATTGTCATATAGAGAGTTACCTTGTCATATATTCCTTTAGTGTTACAAGTTTCATTCATAAATAATAATGCGTTAGAGTTTGAAGTAATAGAGGTGGTACCTAGGTTTAAGTCTCAGTATAAATGATCAATACGGTGATCCAGGTAAATCCAATTGATGACTACTAGTCTTATACAAGACGAAATGTATGTCATTGGTTGTGTAATGCTAGTCACAACCTAAAATTTTGATATCAGTATAGGGTTGTGGAGATTATTAAGTTATTGATTGGGATCATGAACCGATTAGTGTTAGACCACCATTGAAAACTTGAAAGCACTGGACGTCGGTCTCGTCCTATTGTGGGACTCGTCGACAGTGCGTATCCACGATCCTGCTCGCGAGATTCGAATTCAGAGCCTTCAGTCTCGCGCGCGAACGCTTAACGTACTAGACCATTGAGCCGGCCGTTATCCAACGGTGTTAATGTCTAACTTCAACCAATCCATGAAATTGCGCAACTATCTTCCCACAATAGAACAAAACGGCCGTCCAGTGCTTTCAGGTTTTCACTGATGGTCTAACATCAATCGATTCATGATCTCAATCAATAAAATTTTATAATCCTTTCTTTTGTTTCCCTATTTTATGTTCATCGTCAAGTTATTGTAGTTTCTTCATTGAAAATGAGATTCACTAGATAACAATTAGTTACAGTAATAATAACTGCAAAATATTAAAATCAATGATTGAGTTGACGGTTATAAGCTCTTAATCCGGTTTCATCTACTTCACTTAAGGCAACTGGATAATACTATTATCCATCTTACAAAAACAATGGAGCTTAGAGCTCAATACGTAGACCTGTAGTTAGCAAATGAGTTTATTATTCATATTACAGGTTGAAACAAATTTGGAATCTGTAAGTTGTATTTGTCATAGATAGGGTACCATTGAAACCAGAAAAGATTAGGGACATCCTTCATCCTTGTATGGAAGTCCTCAGCAGTGCGCATCCATGATACCACCAGAGATCGAACCTAGAACTTCTAGGTATTACAGCGAAGCCTTGACCATTAGGATCACTAGGTTGGCATTCTATCGTATAATTTCAGCCTCAATCAATTTAAGATATATAGCGACAACCATCAAATGCCATATTATAAAAAAAACGGTTGTACAGTGCTCCTTGTTCTCTAATGTCAACCCACCCGATAATAATCTGTGACAAATACAGCCAACAAGTCAGATTAGTCTCCACAAAATCCCTTCAGTTATATTTGGAAAGTGTTAAACCCAATAGTTGAAATCTGTATACTTCAATGAATAATTCACTAGTTTGTTATAGTGGCTGGCATCGATATCCTGAATGCGATGAGACTATAATTTATAAACGACCTTCGAGCGACGCTAGACTGACCTTGAGATCGTCCACCTAATAACTAGGACCAAATTATGGTTATAAATTATTGTGAGATATTTGAATTATGATTTACAGTTGACGGTTAAGGTTAAGAATCAGATTTAGGGTTTTCATCACGAACTGGCATCAGCTATAGTGCCAAGACTCTATTTAGCTAAATGAATGAGTGAATTTCGCGCCAAAATCCGAGACCTGTTATCGTATACTTGATTGGTTCGTCCGTAAATCATAGTCTCGTCTTATTAATTTCTAATCTCACAAAATGTGTACTATGATACTTTTGGCTTCTAGTTCTAACAAATATATATATTAATGTCCCACTGATCTGACTCATTTGAATGGACGTATGAATATGCTATGAACATAAATCTTCCATTCAACTCCATATATTACCTAGGCTAAACCTGTTTGTTTGACAGCGGTGATGAGATGCCAAATACCGGTTGCGCTGAATGAACTTATTTCATATACTCATTCATCCAAACAGGCATTCAGAATGAAAGGAGGAAAGCAAAGTGGAGATCGCAAGTGACCCAACTCGTTTTGATGAAGCGTGACTCAATTTTTATAGCCAAATAAAAGTAAACCAAAAAGGTGATGAATAGGGTAAGCGGTACGCACACATCATCACACAAAACCAGTCAAGGTTATATAAGTGAATAGTTGACTTGAAAAGAAGACATAAATTGGTCTGTCAGGAAGCTAGAATAACCTATATGAGCTTGTCACAGCACTAGACACTACTATATTTATGTATGGAGAGAGAGTTATCCAACTCGTGTACAACACAAAAATCTCAATTATTATTCAGTCAATGTATTAAGAAGTTTCAATGCTTAAGATCATGAGTCAGTTGAAGCTAGACCACCATGGAAAACCTGGAAGCGCTTGACGGCCGTCTCGTCCTATTGCGGGACCCATTAGCAGTGCGCACCCACCACCCCGCCCCCTGCGAGACTCGAACCCAGGACCTACTGGTCTCGCAAGCGAGCACTTAACCACTAGACCTCTGAGCCGGCCGGCATCCAATCATGTTAATGTCTAACTTCAACTAATCCACGAAATTGAGCGACACATCCACCATTGTCATCAGTGAGTTACTATCTCACTACAGACCTGGTTGAACTCCACTGTTCAGTGCTTCTCACTAGAACTCGAGGAAATACCTCTTGAAGCCAGTCACTAGTGAGCATATGCTGATTAATATCAGATGGGTTTTGTGGATATTATAGTAATTTCAATGGTTGAGATCATGAGTCAATTGAAGCTAGACCACCATGGAAAACCTGGAAGCACTGGGCGGCCCTTTCGTCCTATTGAAATTATTATAATATCCACAAAACCCATCTGGTATTAAGAAGTGACTGATATAATTTATGACTTATTTTAAGCAAAATAGAAAGAAAATGGATTCTTATTGAAATATGAGATTCATTATATCTGGATAAAATAAACATATTCGTATCAATCTTAAATCATTTAAACGCTACACAAACGTATGTTCAATGAGATTCTTCAAAAGTTAAAAGCTGTTTGGTACTACTATTTCTAACTTCGTGTACAAAACCCAAATTATTATCTTAGTTTTGATTGACTTGGCAATGTTAGATAGTTTCATCTTAAGAGTTCACTACCTCAGATATTTAATTTCTAATCAGTTAGATAATATGAGTTTGAAATATCTTCTAGAATTCTTATCAGGAAGTTGTTACCATTTAATTCTATAATTAAGGTAGGTCAAATGATTTAGTCGAATTCTAAATTCACTTGGTGTTGTTTTTACTTGTATCTTCCTATTGTTATTTATGACCGTAATTAATCAGTCTCTTGTTAGCATATGTGCATCCTATGAGGATTGCCTCGATATTGGCATAATTTACAAGCATTTCAAGAAAAGACGAGTATTGGCTAGCAATGGAATCCATGACGCGCGTTTCGTCCTACGTAGAACTCGTCAACTGGATGCACCTGCATCCTAGCAGTTGATGTTCACGGTATTGGGTTCGAATCCCGGAGCGAACATCAACCCTTGGATGCAGATACATCCAGCTGACGAGTCCCCAATAGGACGAAATGCGTGTCCCGAATTCCACTGTGTTAGAAAATTATTTATAAGGAGTAATTGCTTTTTTCCTAAAATCTTTTCATTTAAAAGTTGATTTTTACTCAGTTAGCGTTAGGAATTATATATTTGTATTAATCAATATCATAATTACACTTATTTCAGGCTAATGGATTTCTCAAGTCGAAAGGTGCTTCCGGTTATATACCATTAGCTTATAGAGAAGCACTTATACAATTACTTCAATTATTTCATACTACTAAATTCAATCATAGTAATATCAATGTTTATGAATATACTAGACCAGAATGGACATTTCATGCTAAAGGTTTATGGATTGAAAGTGTCGATGATGATGATGATGATGATAAGAAGAAGAAGAAGAAGAATGAGAAGAATACTGATGATGATGATCATCTTCCATACAGTTTATCTCTAGTTGGTTCATCTAATTTCAGTTATCGTTCTTTAAATCGTGATTTAGAAAGTCAATTATGTATTATTACAACGAATAGTAATTTATGTCAATCTATTTATCATGAAAGATGTCATATTTTCTCATCGATTTATTGTTCTCCTGTTACTTTAAATCAATTAATTTATCAAACTGAATATCGTTTACCTGTATATATGAGATTTATACTACCAATATTTCGTTGGTATATGTAAATTGTTATCTATTCTCGATTTTCATATACTAGTTTCATTGTTGTTTTTCTTTTCTTTAAAAGTTTAATGATTAACGGATCAAATAACAGTTAAGGTTAAGTGAAATTACCATCATTGTAGATCAATTATCATATTTGTGTACCATGAACGACAGCGGTCCTCCCACGCATTAACCATTTACTTATTTGAACACATAAATACTGGTACAAAGAGGCACCAAATACATATGCACCACACAGATCTCATTTGATATGTGTGAGGGCTGTGATACTGCCTGGGTTCCCAGACCGAAGCAGTTGGTTTTCTAAGGGGACCACATCCGGAGCCTTCGACCTAAAGGTTTGATCCACAAGGCAGTGGAGCAACGTCAGGAGATGCAGTCCCCATGGTAGCCGGTGACCAACAATAGGTTCATACGCCATTTGTTCCTTGAGGATCCTGTAGCCCATGTGCACCATTGGTTTGAAATGAATGTTTTCCAACGCCCGTTGGTTGACTCTCCGTGTTCACCAACCTGGTTAAAGCGCCGGACATTCGATTTTCGTCCTCTCAATTTCGGAAACAACAATAGTGCCACGAGAAGGCAGTGAGAAGGACTTCTCTGGCAGAGACTATATACACGTGGCCATGTGAGGGCGTTTGGAGAGGGAGAGCTGACTCTCCCCACTCTCGGCCGTATTTGGGGGTTCACGTAATGACTAGAAAATTTTTTCACTTACTAGTTAAGATTGTAATAGTTCTGTGTCAAATTCCATCGGAAGTTTTTTATACAGTAAATGATTATATAAAATTATCTTTTTTTGTTTCCTGCAGTTGATTTTTATGATGAATAATCATCAATTTATATTTCCAGTAGTCGATTCATATTTATCACTATCTCCAATGTGTTTAAGCTTTTCATAGAGGTAATTATCTCCTCCACCCCGAAAATGCCCTGGTATGGCCGAGAGTGGGGAGAGTCCTCTCTCACACTCGAAATGCTCTCACATGACCACGTGCATACAACCACTGCCAGAGAAGTCCTACTCACTGCCTTCTCGCGGCTGTTTACGAAATTGAGAGGACGAAAAGCGAATATCCAGCACTTTAACTGGGTTGATGGATGCTTTGTTTGAAGGGAATACGAATTCACCTAGTCTGCGAACGGAACAAAGACTCTGTGGCCAAAGATCAATAAGCTAGCTATTCTGATGCGTCCCAGCCCCGCTACCTAAAGAGAAAAGTCCAAATTCGAAACGGGGAAATATATTCCGCAAGCAGCCAGAAGCGCGAGCAATCCCAACATAACAATGGACACGGAGAGTCCACCTAGGGGAGTTGGAAAACCCTGATTTCAAACCAATGGTGCACATGAGCTCCAGTATCCTGAAGGAACAAATGGCGTATGAACTATTTCTTGGTCACCGGCCACCATGGAACTGCGTCTCCTGACGTTGCTTCACTGCCTCATGGATCAGACGTTTAAGTCGAAGGCTCCGGATGTGGCTCCCTAAGAAAACCACCTGCTTCGGTCTTGGCGCTCAGTCAGTATCACAACCCACACACAAATCAAATGACTTATGTGGCGCCTATGTATTCGGTGCCCATTTGTACCAATATTTATGTGGTCAAATAAATAACTTATCGTCCCATACCAGATCACTTGGTTTAAATTTCCTTGTTTTTTTGTCAATGTATTGCACCAATTTAAATGGAATATTGTAATTGTACATTTAAAAGTTATATATTATCTAATCAAATATATACTGCAAGAATATTTGGCAGATTATAGTGTGGAATATATCTGAGTTTTACCAATTTCTGTTAAAGATCCTTTTACTGATTTTGCATTGTGTATAATAAGCATAATCCCATTAGGTGACAACATAAAATGTAGTATTTGTGAAACCGTTGAGCATAAATCGAAGAATGTTTACGGTGACCTTTATATGTGCCAAATATAAGGTAATGCATCATGATCTATCTGCACCAACGCTTAGTTTAGGATTAATGTAATGGAGTGGTTGAGTATGTAGAAAGTTCTGCATATCTAGGAAGATTCGGTGTCATTTAGTAATCTGCTTATTCATAATCAACTTAGGACTTGATATATATTCCATTCTAGGTTGCAAATCTACAGTCCCAGTGAGGTGTTTAGGTTTTCATCAATGAGCATAGAAGGTATGAGTAGACCACAAATACACTAGATGTCTTTGTTAAGTAATAAATTACTTGATGAGATTGTGAATCTTCATCGACTGAGATGGTTGGGCCACGTGTTGCATATGCCTGAACATAAATTACCATGACGCACAATGCTAACTGGTGTTGGAGACGGTTGGAAGAAAGTTAGGGACAGTCAAATCAAAACGTGGCAGTCCTTGAAGTCACTAACTTCTAGTTTGAGCCATGTTGGTAGATGCAGACTACTTGGTTGGGTTCCGCGTGACTATCGTTACCAATGGTTGGAGACTGTTGGTGACATGGCTCAGAATCGATCACAATGGCGTAGGTGTATACACTCTTTGTCTTCCCTTAAACTATGAGATTAAAATCGCCTCATATCTTTCTTTCTACGAACTAATTCCTTCTTCCTGTACAATATCCTTATACACAATCTTACTTTTGTACAATACTACCATTGAAGTGACTACTTCTATGAAGTTGGTGTTGATCTTGTTTTGCTAATGAGGTATGGCAACTTGGGCCGATGCACATATGTACCTGGTCCTACATTGTGCCTAACTGCGTGAAAGTTGGCTAAATGTGGTGAAACCATCTAGTGAGCAGAGTTGAATTGTGGTGGAAAGTATTAAGGGTTAAAAGTACACATAACTATAGCGACCAATAACAGTTTACCTCAAACAACTGTTGTTGATTTCTCTCGAAATCTTGTCACGGATTCAGAAAGCTCGGTTAGAGTTAACCAGCTTAACTCACTTATGGCGTAGTCGAGGTTTCCGTCTCCCAACCAAGTAGCGTGTGTATTCAGAATTCTGCTCTGTTCCACTTTAGAGTTGTGAAACACGGTCAATGAAAGTAGATATTCGTAGGTTCTTGAGCATAGATGTCTTCGAAGAATTGCTCGAGTGTCGTGGAATGACTGAATGAGAGATACTGAGGTTAGGCATAAGGTAGTTGGTAAGTCGCTCGATGAGGCAGTGAATATGTATTACGTATGTCCATCTACTGACTACCTCAACGCACAATGATGGTTAGTATAGTAGATCGGAAAGCTAGGAGAGGCCAAACCAAAACGTGACATCAGTCCATGAGGTCATTGACTGAAGGCGCGAGTAGGTATGTGAATGGTATTTGATTGAAGTCCGCGACTTGTGGCCGTTGAAATCACCGAGAATCGTTCACAGATCAATCCATTCTTTATCTTCCTGTTGAGTTGCAGTACTACTTCATACATACCTTTTAACTCGGTCCTTTCAAACCACCTTCCCAAGATATAGTTTTTCTTATCATTGCTACTACATCGTTCCGATTTCTTTATTTTCATTTCATCGTGCTAACCAATATGGCAACTTGGTTAATGCACATCTGTGTCATTCTCTATGTTGATGTCTACTTTAAACATCCATCACTTTGATTCAGTTTGATCTTGGTGTGCCTGCATCCAGTTAATTGCGAATCAATGGAAATTGTATTCTTATATGATTGTTACACAAGATCATCTCATTACTATTCGGTACATGTGTCCAACTCTCGTTTTTGACTAACTAACTATACCCACTTCATAAGTAGATGAAGTGTTAAATGTCATGTTTTACTTGTCTTGTGGTGTATGCTACTTATGTCTGTCGACATAAGTAAGATATAACACCAGTCGGAAGTGGAAGACTTGACAGAAGTCTTCGAAGAGAACGGAAACGGAATTAGAAAGGAATTGTGAGTCGGAAGAATCATACAGAATGTAAAAGACAAATGACGGAAATTTGCAATTGAAGTATTCAATGGATGGTTCTCATATTTTACCGAGATACTCTATCCCCACTTGTATTCTTGTTCACAACAGTTTTGGCTAGTTGTTATTCCTAGACTTTCATATGACAGTCTAAAGTACGAGTTTGAAAAGAATGCCTGTAAATAAAGCAAAGTGGTTAATTACCTTATAAATTCTAAGCAATGAGAATTGGACAATTAATTAGTTTGTGAATTGAAGTGATGGATATTATACATTACAAATTTCATTACATTACTTCCTTCTCGATATCCTATACTAATCCAATAAGATAGGAAGAACCTGAGGATGAACCAATCAAAACATGAAATCGGTCCATAGAACAATTTATTTGATCAAAGCTAAAGTTATCATGGTGTTGAATGTCATCCGTTGAAAAGTAACTGAAATGGTTCCTGACCGTTGTTGCTACTTTGACGTTGTGGCCGGACGGAGGTTGATTATGAATACAGTGGTCTTGAGTGCTGTTAGAGGTATGCGGGCGGTTATCACTTCCCGGTTGCCCACACCGTGGAAGGGTTTTTCTGGAGGTACCTGAAGAGGAAATTGGACAAGAGGTGGTCTTAGTGACCTGAGAGCGTGACCGCAGTACCCAAGGGACAATTGCTGGAGGTAAGCGACACACGACCTTTTATGAGTGATTTTTGTGTTAGCCCCGTACTTGTTGAGACCTTACCGCGTGGTGGTCGGGCTTGCCTATCGTGATGAAGCAACCGAGCTATACTGGCTGCAACAACCGTTCCTCAACGTCCTACCATGTCAGACAGGTCGGTTGGAGAGCGGTAAGACTAAAAGCAACAAACCCAAGGTCCGAAGGCGAAGTCGTGCTGCTGACTGTGCAGAGGTGTGACAGCAGTAAGGTGTTTCCTCCAGACAACCAGCATGACAGCGATGCTGCCTTCTCACAAGGAGGAGTGGGGGGTTAGAAAAGGTCGACCCTAAAAATGCACACTTCGCTTTATCCCATGGATGTCCTTCCGGCGGTAAGGTCTCAAGAAGTACGGAGCTAACACAAAAATTACTCATGAAAAGGTCGTGTGTGACCGACCTCAAGCAGTTGTCCCTTTGGCACTGCGGTCACGTTCTCAGGTCACTAAGACCACATCTAATCCAATTTCTTTTTCAAGTACCTCCAGAAGAACCCTTCCACGATGTGGGCAACCGGGAAGTGATAACCGCCCTCATACCTCTAACAGCACTCAAGACTGACTGAACTGAAATGGTTAAATAAATGATGATAATAATAATTCTTGTTTGTTTTAATAAATTAGTGTACTTATCGATTTTATTTCTTACTAATTAACTGACTTTATGTATAGTAACGAAATACTTTTCTATGATTGAAGTTTAAAACAATAAACAATATAAGTCAGTCAGTAACAACGTAGAACTTCGTACGTACGTACATCAATTCGAGTTGCCATACCACATTAGCACAGAGATGCAGTTGTCGATTCAAATCCCATAGTGGTAGAGGTAGTAAAAGTATAAACAGTAATCAGAAAGATTAGGGTTTGAAGATGTTATTTAAAGAGTATAATCCACTGAAATAAATTTGGAAAGAGAGAAAAAGAGACAAGGAGGATTCAGGAGATTAGAATTTGTGAGAACACAAAGAGTGGATGCACCTGCACCATTGCAAACGATTTTCAGCCATGTCATTCAGTGTCTCTAACCATCGGTTGCTATCATCTCGTGGTCCCCAACCAGGTAGTCTACACCTACCAACATGACTCAGTCCACTTGTCAGTGACTTCATGGACTTGTGCCATACAACTTATTCAAATTATATTCATATTCATTAGAAAACTATTTGTCATTTAATAACTTTGGTTTATTTATTAACACATTGATTATATATTGACCAAGTTAATCATTACACATTGTGAATCATTTCATTTCACATAGGAATTATACATCTAAGAGTATTATTCATAAATATGACCATTACATTCCGATTTAGAAGACATCCATGCCTCAATTTCTTCAATAGTCCGTGGAACGTCTGTTAACAATTCATAACCAGTTTCAGTGACAATAATATTATCTTCAATTCTTACCTAGAAACAATTGAAATATCAAATAATAAAGGTGTCTAGAATCAAATTACACTATTTCAATATAACAAAATATTTACAAAGGCTTAAATGACAACGTCACGTAGCATATTGATTCGATGGGGAAAATTTTCATTACTTTTATTAAAGTGATGTTTTACCAGAAGTGAAAAGGTTTATCTATATTAAAAGTATATTAGAAGATAAGAAACATACACGGATCACTGACTATCATAGGAAACAAAATGCTGGTGTGTTGTTCTACCTTAAGAAAATTCGACCAACACTAGACAAACATGATATCCATCTAAGCAGTTCAGTTTTATGGGAGGTCAGTCGTGGTTAAATGTGACCACAGACGATATAGGTTAGGATATCAGAGTGCAGTACATTCTACTGATAAGTGAAGACTATCATGAAACGTATACCAAGCCTAACACCCTGACAATGAACGTATATAGTCGCATCGACTTAGTCAAGTCAAGAGCGGTTTGATTACAGGAAACACTAGCTGACGATACGGTTATGTCGTAATGCTGAATGGTGATACTAATAAATTACTTACAATACTGAACTCCCCGAATTCAAATTTCGGACGGCAGAAATATCGCCCAACCACTGGAGCGCATATGCACCATTGGTTTGGAATCAGGGTTTTCCAACTCTCCTACGTGAAACTGCATATCCACCAACCTGTTTAAACCGCCGGATATTCGATTTTCGTCCTCTGAATTTCATAAACAACAGTAATGCCGCGAGAAGGCTGTCGTTGTATGCACGTGGCCACTTGAGAAGTGTTGGTAGAACAAACGCAATTATGAAAGCAGTTTCTATCAAATATCAAGCATTTCAATGAGGCCTATGAATATTCCAAGGACAATTATTGATGGAAACATAACTATATAAGTTCTGTTGTACTTTATGATAGGTGACTCACCGTCTAAATGATTACTGATAATCTAAATTTAAGAAATAAAAACGATAAGATGTAAACATAGGAGTTGGAAATCCGAAGTCCGAGGTATGTTATAAACAATGGAAACAGAAGTGTAATCCCATTAGAAATCGGACGTTTTCTTTGAAGGGGATAAGAATGAAATGTCCTAAATTTTGCGAAACCAACGTCTTATCACCTTAGTCCGTATATTTATTAGGAGGTGTTGTATAAGTCAAAGGTCTGAAATTAAGACAGATTAATTTAAACGTTAAAAAAAACATTCTTCAACCAATTACTTACACCACCAAATTTTCTAAATCTTTCAATTTGGCCTCTATCAATAAATTTACTTAATATATCCGACGATAAGGCTTGATTCAATAAGCGTTCAATGAAATAACATCCTGGTTCAACTGTCATTACCATATTGGTTTGTAATAGTCGAGCTGTACGTAGATTTTTTAAACCTGGCTGTGAACTTCGAGATGGAGTATCCTAGGCCGAAAAAAACATAACAAAGTATGTAGTACGTATGGCATGATTTTTTTTAAACAAAGCATGATTAAGATTATAACAGAAATTAGAAATTTTGATAATTTATGTTCCTGTGAGGGTGGTCTACGCGTGAACTCGAGAAAGCTGTAAGAAGCTCAGAGAGAGAGCCGAAGATATTCCATCCAATCACCTTTTGGCAGAATATTCTAGAATCTCTACGTGTAGCTTCCCAATCGGACAATGCTAATAACCCTCTGTATGCGGATTGCATAGCTATAATGATGATTTCGTTTTTACTAAAAACTATAAATACCTGACAGTTTTGTACTATAATTTGACACTGTTTGGAATAACATTCCTTTCACTTGTCTTCTGTCTTCTCATTTGCGACTTGGAAGGGTTCTAGAATTCAAATGCTCAAGTTATACGCGGCATATCAAGAATATAAGCTCTAGATATAACAGTTCCCAACAATTATATCACGGGAATAGAATTTTTTTAAATATACAAAGTGAATGTGTAAGAATAGTACTGTAATAGAATTGATTCAGCTCAATGTGACAGTCACTTGAACTGGCACTGATATCCATATCAGAATAAAAACTGAAACCTTCCATTTCATGTCATTTGGTATTACTGATTATGTATCTGATTATAGCCAGAGTCAATAAAGAAGAACTTGACACTGTGTCAAATAGATTTGTATAATATCAGATAAATCATATAAGAACCAAAATAACACTCGTATTTCTTTTTTGCACTAGTGAGATGCTAATTTGCTTAGAATAAACAATGAATCATTTATTGGCTTATACTATGCAACTGCACTATACTAGATAGATATCAAGGCTAGCAATTATCCTACCAGAGGCTTCAATACAACTACTCAACTTAAGAATACATGATTCTGCTAACTAGTACGTGTGTTAGCCAACAAACAACACTCAAGTAAATATATATATGTAGGTAAAGATATACAATGCTATAGAATCAAAATCTTCATGGTTACACATAACACATTTAGTATATTTTGTGTCCAGTATTTTCAGTCATTTCTCAATGTATGTAACAGATAGCAAGGCACATATTCAAGCGAAATGTTCATTTTAAACCTTAAATCCTATCATATTTGTGTTCTCATACAAAACATAGACTGTAGTAACATTGGACATGTTTATAACATATAGTTGACATAAAATCTTTATTGCAAAAGCAAATACAAGTAGTACACAGCGTTCACCTACTAGATGAATGGAAAAATGACTGAAAGTGCTGGGTATGACATACTTAATAATGCTGTAGATAACTAACTGGACTCAAAAAAAAATCCTTACATTTAAATAACCTCCAACATCATGTACATCGCATCCAAGTAGATGGCCTAATCCATGTGGCATAAATATAGCACCCAGTCTTGATTTCATCATTTCATTAATATCACCCAGAAGTAGACCACCTTCTCTTAGATGAGTAAGAATTTCTCGTTCAGCTAATTGATGAAGTTGAACCCAATCAGCACCTGGTTTAATTTCATTTAACACGGCACTGGAAATGTTATATATTTAGAAGAATTAAATTGACGGAATCAACAAATAAGTATATGTCAGGATGGGTTTTGTGGAGATTTTTAGAAATTTCACTGGTTGAAATCATGAGTCATTTGAAGGTCCTGGGTTCGAATCTCGCGGGGTGCGGGATCGTGGATGCACACTGCTGAGGAGTCCCATACTAGGACGAAACGGCCATCCAGTGCTTCCAGGTTTTCGATGGTGGTCTAGCTTCAATTGACTCATGATTTCAATAAGTATATGTTCCAGTTTCAACAGTCATATTGTTTAAAATTAAGTGACTGTTCGCTATGCAAAGAGGAAGATATAGTTGACAAAAAGTCTCACAACTGAAAGTAAAAACACTAGTAACTAGTTTTGAAATACATTTTCTGAAATTCTGGTGAAAAATAGTGACTAGTAGATTCTTCCAACCTACTCCTACACCGTAAAACATCGCACCTCGGGGCGTCTACTATGTTTAGGTAAGATGATAGTGAACAATAATATCAACTATTGGGTTCCGGACAAGCTTATTAGAATCGTAAGTGTATGTATAACAGAAGATTCCCAAGAGCAAGCAAACTACAACTATAGAGTGTTATCTTTCTCCGATTTTAAGCTTTCGTCAATTATGCATAGAAAGTAATTTCAAAATTGAACTAATCTTCTAAAACTAAGTAATTTATAGGAAAGAAAATAATTGAAATTACCGTGATGCACATAGTACAGCATTGTAAATTAACTTTTGATCATCAGTAAATCGGCCATTCACAGGAAATGAACAAGTAATATCTGAAGAGTAGCAATAATATTCACCACCCATATCAAATAAACACATTTCACCATCCAGAATTTGATGTTCATTCGGTTTACCTGCATGACCATAATGGAGTACAGCACAATCACATCCTCTAAAATAAAGTTTTTTTAAAAAAGAAGAAGATAAACTGCGGTGTAGTTGAAATAACACTCAACTTTCTCCCTTACACACATAAGACGCCCCCAAATGCCTTGGTACGGCCGAGAGTGGAGAGAGTCGGCTCTCCCTCTCCAAATGCTCTCACATGGCCACGCGTATATAGCCTCTGCCAGGCAAGTCCTACTCACTGCCTTTTCGTGGCAGGGGTGTTGTTTACGAAAATGAGGACGAAAAGCGAATGTCCGGCGCTTTAACCAGGTTGGTGGACATGAAGAGTTAACCAACGGGAGTTGAAAAACCCTGATTCCAAACTAATGGTGCACATGGGTTACAGTATCCTCAAAGAACAAATGGCGTATGAACCAATCGTTGGTCACTGGCTACCATAGGACTGCATCTCCTCACGATGCTCCACTACCTTGTGGATCAGACCTTCAGGTCGAAGGCTCCGGCCGTGGCCCCCTGAGAAAACCACCTGCTTCGGTTTGGGCACCCGGGCAGTATCACAGCCCTCACACATATCGAATGAGATTTGTGTGGCGTATATGTATTTGGTGCCTCTTTGTACCAACATCTATGTTTTAAAATAAATAAATAAAATACCCTGAACGAATATCTACACTAGATACCTTCCCAGTGTCTATTCTGCAGGACTTCAACACAATTCAGATCAAGAACACGTAGCTGGCTTGACTAGAACACAAGTATATTTTCACGCCAACAATCATAATTTGTACTTTTCACTTATTATGTAATCGTCTTCATTGTTATCATTGACTCATAATCTGCCTTGATTGGTTTAATAATTTTGTATATGCATATAAATATTACAGTATATTAGAAGTAAAGCCTGATGAAGACCTAATCGAAAACAATATTGTTCGCTTATATATGTTGTTCCAAATCACAATTGTAATAATAAGGGTAGGAAAATATATAACTCATATAACGCCTGTCAAACTTTTTACCAGTCTGACTTGGCAAATAACCAATCATTATTTTACTTGCCCATACATCAGTAGGACCGTTGATAATTTATATAGATCAAATCAAGTGAATATCAACTGTGGGATGCAGATACATCCAGCTGACGAGTCACAAATAGGACGAAACGCGCGTCGTCGATTCCATTGGTAGCCACTATCCATTTTCGCTTAGAATGCTTGTAAATTAAGGCAATACGCACAGTATGTACATATGCCAATAACAGACTGATCAATTGTAATCCTAAGTATCAATGGGAACATTCAAGTAAACAGTACCAAGTGAATAGAAATGAAATTATTGTAAAAATTAGAAAAGCTTTTATGTAAGCTTAATACCATTGATTGGCTTTCAAAGAGATCTTTCGTTAGATGCTTGACCATCTGGGCTACCTGTTCCTGCCATCTAGATATTTCAACAAGTTATCTATTTTTGTTTGTTTTAATATATGTCATTATGTTTATTAATCGCATGACCTATTCTGCTATGTTTCTGAAAAGTGTACAACCTTTCGTTGTCAAAGTTACAAAACTCAATAAGAGACAATTTGGTTGCTGGCAATGTACAACGAAAAGAATGTACATTATTCAGTTGTTCATTCACTGAAGTGCTAACATCTAACTGGCGATCACTCAATATTTATGCAAAACCGACCAAGATGAAAGAAACGGAAACTTGTTGAGACGTTTTTAACTACTCGTAATACTAGTTTAGTAGTATGAAATTTTATAAGAAATATTAAATAGCTGTATGGTTACAGTTAAATTATAGAAAGTAAGGTACTATGCTATTTGAAACACGTTAACAACAGATATTTACGATTATTTTTGAAAAGATTCTCTTCTCTCAATCCTGCACAAATTCTAGGTACAGAGTTTTCTGTCAATTACATCCGATCATCTAACTTTCAAATAAAGTGTACACGATCTCGAGTCATTCAGAAGGTTAGTAGACACATGATCTGATCAGCACTAAGGACTCGACGCATAAAACATTGTTTCTGAACTAGTGAACGATTGGGATAAGGAACAGATAAACTTAATCGCTCAATAAAGACAAAATACACAACGAAATGAATTACTTACGTAGCTGCAATACATGTATAGCTCATATGACGCATACCACCATGGAAGTAGCAATAATGTCTGAAAATACTTTCTGCCTGATATTGATACATTCCCGGTTTAATTGAACGCATTAAGTGACGATGTGCAGCACTACTTATACGATTTGTGTAACGAATGACATCCAACTCCATATCAGTTTTGATAAGGCGACTGAAAAATGTCAGTAAAATAGTAGAAGGTACGGGGTCAATCTGAACACTGTTATGCCAATAAGTTTAGTGAACAAGAGTTGTTTGGTAAAAACACTGGACTATGAATAACTCGGCTAACTCGGCAATAACAACCTTAACGGAGATTCAAAATTGATCAAGAAGAGGGATAGAATAAGTTTCTTTGAAGCGGTAATGATAGTGTAATCATCAAAAGGACGAAATCCCAAAAAATTAGGATGCCTAATACACATAGTATTTTTCCCAGTTAGTCACAACGTAAAACCTGTACGTATGTATATCGGTTCAATTTGCTATATCCGATTAGCACAGAGAGATGAGGTTGTCAGACCAAATCCCGGAATACTAGAAGTAGTAACAGTATCAATGGTAATAGAAAATATTAGGTATCGAAGATACAACTCAGAAAGAATATATAAATTAGTGAAATAAAAACGAAAAAGTTATGAGAAATTCAGAATCTCAGGATTTGGGGCAAGACAAAGAATAAATGCACTTGAGCCATTACAAACTATTTTGAGCCATGTCATTCAGTCTCTGACTATTGGTTACGATAACCACACGGACCCCAACCAGGTAGTTTGTACCTGTCTGCATGATTAAGTACATCTTTAGTGACTAACTACATTCAACTGAGAGCCCCACTACATTATTTGGTTATCATAATCCTAGAATTAATGGACCAATAATAATAGATAGAATATTCAAAAACTTTTATGATAAGAATACCTAGAATCAATATTATCAGTACGATTTGTATATTAGTATGGTTTATTACTGATAGTGTTTAGTTTTTTCAACGGATAGATCACAGGTCAGAAACCCAATGTAACTACTTCATATAGGGTATACGAGTAGTAACCATTGGTCTTCATGCCTGCGGTATGCCGTGAAGTCACATACGTGTGTTTTTAGTTTATAAGGCTGTGAATCATAATTGATTAAGGTGGTCGAAATGCATTACATATGTCTAACTATCACGTAACTCGAAACGTAATATTGGTTGGTATACAAGTAGGCTATAAGAAAATTTGAGGTAAGTAAACTAAGAATTAGGATCAGCCCGTAGAGTTTAGTAACTTTGGCCTAATATGTTAGTAGGTAGAATACTTGATTTGAGTTGGGACGATCAGTGGTTAGAAATGTTGGACAATATGGTTCGGAATCAGTAGAAATGTTATAGAAAATATTCTTTACTTACACCTTTTCATAATCATAGATATATTATTTTTTATTTTATTTTAACACATAGATATTGGTACAAGGAGGCACTAAATACATATGCGCCACAGAAATCTTATTTGATATATGTGAGGGCTGTGATACTGCCCGGGTGTCCAAACCTAAACAGGTGGTTTTCTCAGGGGGCCACACCCGGAGCCTTCGACCTGAAGGTCTGATCCACAAGGTAGTGGAGCATCGTGAGGAGATGCAGTTCCATGGAAGCCGGTGACCAACGATTGGTTCATACGCCATTTGTTCCTTGAGGATACTGTAACCCATGTGCACCATTAGTTTGGGATCCGGTTAAAGCGCCGGACATTCGCTTTTCGTCCTCTCAATTTCGTAAATAACAGCCCCGGCACGAAAAGGCAGTGAGTAGGACTTGCCTGGCAGAGGCTATATACGCGTGGCCATGTGAGAGCATTTGGAGAGGGAGAGCGGACTCCCCTCACTCTCGGCTGTATCAGGGCATTTGGGGAATATGAATCGATCTCAATTGTGGAATCGTTGAAAATCATAGATATAACTGTTGATTTAACTCCTTTGCTGCTCATCTACCTACCAGTTTAAAGGATATAAATATGATCACCATAGTAAACAAACTGATAGTATAAACAGACACATTACTTAGTGAGAGATCATTTCCGATATTCTTAGATAAAGTGATGAGAAGATGTAATTGACTGGAAAAACTTTATTACAAATCTGACTATATATTTGCTTGTCAGGTTACTTTTTTATGTGCTAAGGAAAAAAATTAAATAATTGAATAAAACGATAATCAAAAATAAAAGTGTATGAGCATAGAACTTCTATGAAGTTCTCAGAATTAAGCATTGTGGAGGGACCAATGAACGTAAAGGATAAGAATATATTGTTTCTACACAAATAAACTATGCTTAAATTTTATAATGGCCAGAGCCTCTGCAAACCACAGATCTACATCCCTAATAGTCTTAAAGAAATACATTCAAACAGTTTGTTTACTTCAGGGTGCAATAAAGTCATTTCATTCCTAGTTCGATTGGTCTTGTCACTTATATATTAGAGATAACTACCGTTCAACCATTTTCATGTGTATATCACTGCTTTTCTCATTTCCATGAAATAATCCTAATGATACCTTACCATCTTATTAAATCATGTGATACTATTATCTACACAATCATAATGACTATGATATAAAATTACCTTAACTATGCAAATGATCTTACTTCAGTGATGACAGCTCATCATTTTGTCGAGTGTCTTCTTCTTCTTCTTCACCTTCCGTTCCTATTTGACTTCCCAATTTTACTAATGATGAATGTTGTAAGTACATAAGTCATAATTAGAACAATCTACAGTATTTTTGCTTTATTATCACTAACTAATTATTTCATCAACTTTTCCATTCGTTTGTCAAAACAGATGAATTCCGGATAACAGTGAAATCCAGGATGTGTGTTTTGTTTTTCTTGGAATTTATATATGCTAAACATCAGTTGAGATGGCTGGGACACGTATTACGTATGCTCAATCACCGACTGCCCCGAGGTGCGATGTTTTACGGTGTAGGAGTAGGTTGGAAGAAAGCTAAGGGCGACCAGATCAAAACATGGCACAAATATATGAAGTCACTGACAAGTGGACTAGTGAATGGCTCTTTATTGATGAAATTAATGTATTTTTCAAGTGAACTCGGCTGGCTCAGTCGGTAGAGCATGAAACTCATAATCTTAAGGTCGTGGGGTTTGAGCACCACATCGGGCGTAGTCCAGTGAGACAATGGACCGTGTCTGCTAGTTGCCAACTTTTGATATCACCGGATAAGTATTAGTGAGGTTAGACGCAGCGTATTAGGGAATGGTGATAAATCAATCGATCAGGTTCTCAATCTTCGTCGATTGCGATGGTTGGGCCACGTGTTATGTATGCCTGAACACCGACTATCACGACGCGCAATGCTGACTAGTGTTGGAGAGGGATGGAGGAAAGTTAGGGAAGGCCAAACCAAAACGTGGCGTCAGTTCTGGAAGTCACTAACTTCTAGTTTGAGCCATGTTGATAGATGCAGACTACTTGCTTGGGGTTCGCGTGACTATCGTAACCAATAGTTGGGGACTATGGGTGACATGGCTCAGAATCGATCTCTGTCTTCCCTTAAACTATAAGATTAAAATCGCCTCATATCTTACTTTCTACCAACTAACTTTTTTCCTGTACTATATTCTCATACCCGGTCCTTCTTTTATACATTACTACCATTGAAGTAACTACTATGAATTCAGTGTTCATCTTGTTGTGCTAATGGCAACTTGGACCGATGCATATATATGCCTGGTCCTACATTGTAGTTGAGTGATTTTTCAAGTGCAAATACACAAATTTATTAAGATATAACAACAGATATTATTATTATTATTATAACGCTGTGACCCTATGTTTGTTTTCCTTGCATACTGAACTATGAACAGACCTACACTTTATATACACAGTTATAGATAATGAAAATACATTGAGAAACTATGAAATCAATTCTGATCAAAGTTTATGATTGATGATGTACAAACTCTAAAGTATATACATAAAGCTTTTATAGATTGATACAAGGCTAAGTTCATAATTACTCTTGGTGGTAAGATATTTTAGGCTTTTTTTTTAATAAGAGATTCAGAATGTTCATGTACTTAATAAGTAGTATAAAGGTCAATGAAACCATCAAAAATAAGATTTAACTTTGTATATTAAGGATAAACTAATTACAATCATCTTTTAACTTCGTTTCAACGTTCTTTTCTTTCTTCTGCAAATGAAAGTTAGATATTATACAATATAAACTAGCAAGTTAGAAGTCTGTGAGATTATCGTAACCAATAGTTGAAAATATTGGAAGATATAGTTTAAAACTAGTCATAATACTCTGGCTATTTGTTCTGATAATTTCACATGATTGTATGAATTTGGTTTGATAATTTAAACCGATACGGATAAGTACCATATGATACATTCCCTGTAGCGACCTGATATCAACGAGATTTGGTTGCTTACAGTTGAAAAGAATCGACAAATTATTTATGTTGGTAACTTCTAGTTCCTTATTATTAAGCAGAAAAAAAAAGCTATGAAATTATTACTAATAACTTACATGTTGATAACGTGAACAAGTTTTAAGCATTCTATAATATTTTTCAGGCTGACTTCATGAGTCAATCTAATCTACAACACCATTGAAAACTTGGAAGCACTAGACGACCGTTTCGCCCTAGTATAGTACTCCTCGGTAGTGCGCATCCACAATCCCACACGCACCACTCGAATCCAGGACTTTCGGTCTCGCGTGCAACCGCTTAATCTCTAAACCACTGTTAACGTCTGACTTCCAACAATCCATGATCTTGCACAACCCTTCATCGATTGTCTGAAGTGGATAACTGTCTCAAATTCAGCACAGATTGGACTCCGCTGTTCACGGCTTCTCACTAGAACTCCAGGAAATCTATCTTGAAGCTATTCACTAGTGAGCACACGATTATTATCAATTTTGAGGAGTTGTGGAAATAAGAATCATATATCCAAGTTCATAAGATCAAAAACAATGCTTATCATCATGATTTCATTCAATATTCATGATAACAACTTACTAATTCTGACTAAAGTCATTGTCAAAATCATGAAATATTTACAGTCAGAAAGTTTGGCTAACTAATTCATTTAGCTTAAAGGTAAAAAACTAGACAGAAAAGGAAATAGTACATATAACTAGTCTTAAATAAGACAAATATAATAATAATAATAATAATAATAATAATAATAAACGATTGGTCACATACCATGATACAATTTCATGATGAAGAATATCTCTGTTCACTTGGAATCTACAAGAAAAAGAACATCACAAGCACTTGATCAAATAATTTCTAAACACAGTCTACACATTAAACATATTGAAACGTATTGAGATGTGCAGTATATAACATAAGCAGGTGCACCCAGCTGACGAGTCCCAGATAGAACGAAACGCGCGTCCTGGATTCCACTGCTAGCCACTATCCATCCTTGCTTAATAAGCAGTTGTGTTATAATAAGTAAAATTAAATTTTGGCTTAATGATTTAAAAATTAACGAACTTTACATAACAAGATTTGAAAGTTTCAGAGTCCTAATTCTTTACAGTCTGACTGCACTACTGAAGAGTTGTATACTAGGAGGAAACAATTATTTAACACTTTGATTTATAATGATTTTCCGGCTGAAATTCATCTGTAACATAAGAACGATCCTACAAGACAACAATAATAGTTACAATCTTCAGTAGTACGAAATAACTGCCTGGAAAGTCCTACTGACTGCCTTCTCACGAAAGGGGTGTTATTCACGAGATTGAGAGGACGAAAAGCGAATGTCCAGCGCTCTAACCGGGTTGGTGGACATGGAGATTCCACCTAGGGGAGTTGGAAAACCCTGAATACAAACCAATGGTGCACATGGGTTACAGTATCCTCAAGGAACAAATGGCGTATGAACCAATCGTTGGTCACCGGCTTCCATGGAACTGCATCTCCTCACGATGCTCCACTACCTTGTGGATCAGACCTTCAGGTCGAAGGCTCCGGGTGTGGCCCCCTGAGAAAACCACCTGCTTCGGTTTGGGCACCCGGGCAGTATCACAGCCCTCACACATATCAAATAAGATTTCTGTGGCGTATATGTATTTGGTGCCCCTTTGTCCCAATATTTATATGCTCAAATAAATAAATAAACAACGAAATAACTCAGTTACTTAATTAAATGAAAAAACATTTGGATAAAGCGAATAAAAAGATCCGAGAAAGTTTTTTGATTTTGTACACAGTGAAATTGTTGTACGGGACTAACGTTGTAAAAGTTGGAACTGGTTTTATAATTATTATTGTTATATATATACTTACTGTATAATTACTAAGTAACTGAATGACTATACACACATATATATATTGAAAGTAGAGATGGTTGGTGGCTAGCACTGGAATACAGGACGCGCGTTTCGTCCCAGTTTGGACTCTTCAGACGGATGGGCCTGCATCCCAGAGTTGACGTTCGCCCCAGGGCTCGAACACAGTACCTTTAACTTCGAACGACAACGAGGCAATATCAAGGCGATCCGTACAGGATGCATATATGCCAAAAAGAGACTAATCGATTCCGAGCTTAAACATTAATGGGAAGATCCAAACAACTAATACAAATAAATGTATATATTCTGTTTATCAAAAGCTTTTGTTTAATCCATTAACTATTATTATACTATATTCCATTTCTAATTTGTTGTCAGTTTATTACTTAAAGCTTGCCCCATTAATGACCACCTTCAGCTCGTTTATGTATGGTCATTATTCCTTGTTTTATGGTGTGATGAAGTCCAGTATGCATGTATATAAGCCTAAGTACGCTTGGAATACATATAAGGTAGAAACCGGCTGCTAACTTTTCGAGCTCAAGACAGGGACCTAGGGAGAAGCCTCCTTATAACAAACCAACAGGAACTTTGCTGCGAGGGCTCAAGATCAACGGTGCTAGTCTAGCGTATAATTGATCAAGTCTGTGACAGTAGACCATAGAAGAAATAATACAACAAAAACACTTAAGAATTATTTATAGAGAAAAGATAGGAGAATGGGGTAAAGCATTTGCAACCTTGTGAGCAAGAATTCTCTACGCAAAAACCTCTATTCTTGAAAAACTAATTAATTAGACTTACCTTTCAATCCCATAAAATTTAGCTTCTGGAGTAGGACGATGACTGTCTGTGTTTACACCACACTGTTATGATATTGATTCAAGACAAATTTTCAAGAATTGGAAAACAGAAAAAGGTCGAGTTCCAATTATTTTCAAAATATAAAGGTATTGATTTCCTACTAGATTTGAACAAGTATAGAAGTAGTAGTATACTTGGTATGTGGTATAGGACTAGGATTCAGAAAACGCGTTTCATCTTACTTGGGACTCGTCAGCTGGGTGTTGATATTTAAACTAGGACTCGAACCCAATGTTTAACTTGCAACTAAAGACTATATCGAGGCCATTCACTCAGGATGCAAATACATTAATAAAGACTGGCCAATTGCAGTCCTAAACATTAATAACCCTGAAATCGCAAACAATTACTAAGTATAGAAGTAGGCTGGGAAAAGGTAACTTGGCTACAGTGACTAATATTAGACCTGGGTCATATAGAAGACTATTGTCTTTGTAAATGGGACTCGAGAACAGGACTTCTTCAATGAACAAACTGACAACTATTGAGGATGATTTTCAATGGAATTCATATAAGCCGATGTTTACAAATAGAATATACCATGAATGAGTGTATTATGATTAAGAATTAGGGTTAAGTTGACCTAAATTGATACTTATGAAGCGAATTGTAAATTCAGCTAAGAAATGAATGAGGATTAGGCATAATCAACAAGAAATTCAATCAAGTGAAAGAAATATAAGAAAACAAATAAATGGATTCAGTACCAAACAGAAACAAAATCAGTATTACTTACTAAGGTTAGCAAAAGCGTAGCATTCCATAAGCTCAAATATGAAGCAATCTAAAAGTAAAATGTGCATAAGTCAATAGAGTATATATTATTAGATTATTCAGATAACTGTTTATTTGCAGCATAGAAGAAATAGTACAATACAACCATCCACTTATGCATCATAATAATGGGGTTTTTTTCGCAAATCATAACTACTATTTTCTGTAGTACTATGTGATGTATTGAAATGATCAGAAAGTCACATGATTTCTCTCGAAGTTACATTGTAGGTCAAATACAGCAGTGCCCACTCAATACTTGGGATTAAATGGTTGGTGAGAAGTTGTGTAGCGTAGCGTGGTAAAGTTGCAGTCGTTCTATATCTTCTAAATATTATTTTATATACTCCATTATTCAATCTAATATGTTCCATTTGAACTGTACCAACCACGTTTAGAAATTGCTGGTAAAGCTTTAGTCAGTGAAACCCATTTCGAATGTGTGCCCCATCCGTTTGAAGTAGAAAGATCAAACGATTGACTAAAAACTTCATTTTAGATATTTTTAACAACCCTCTATTTTTCGGACCGAGTACCTGTGGTATTGTCTCAGACTATGTAGCTCGACGATCCGGGTTCGAATCCTACAGGGAATATCAGTGTCTTGGAGACTGATCGTACCTTTCACTGAGAAGTAACAACTAGCAAGAAACCTAGGTTCAGAGTTTACTGCCGACTACTTACAACCAATTAACATGCTAAAACTATGTTTCATAAACAAGTATTACAATATACACTTGATCACTAGATGGCGAAAAACTAGATTTGCAGATAAACTCGAGGTGCTGAATAGGTTTATGTACGAGTATATTGGAGAGAACTTCAAAATACCCTAAAACGACACACCATTTCGTTTATAAAGATACGAATAGTAGATTACGATTGTGTGAATTGAAAATTGTAGTTTTCCATTACTGTGATAATACAAGGTTAGAGTTGAATACTTCCGGACACTGGATGAAATCATAAAATCAATAGTAATGGCGTAATTGTATTAATTCCTGATACTTACTTAAATCTTAACCACTGTATAATTCTATATCTCTGTGTTTTTGTTAATTCATATCTATATTATCTATTTACAAGTCTGCTTCGGCCGTTTTGTACTTGACAACAAAGTTCATGATGGAAATATCTGTTTCATCTTATTTTGGCAGTGACTTGTCAGTTGGATTTACTTACAGAACAATGTATCGACAACCTTTCTGATAGTTGTAACTCAAAACTGTTAAGTACCAAGGTTTTATATAACATACTATTAAGTTGTACAGAATCCAACTCTTGTTCAAAAGATAATAATTGCTATTTGGATACCTATGGTAATAAGAAGTACTCTAATTAACGTGCTAAGAATTCCCGGAAAAGTACAATTTAAGGCAGATAGAACTAGTTGAACACGAATAAACGTATTTTATATGTAATTTTTAACCAGAGGGCAATCAGATACAAAAGAATCATTAGTTTGTACATATACCACAGTCGCTACAGCTTAAATGGGAATCCAAATTTTCGTAATCGATTATACTTCTCCTTAGATTCATCATTTATCTCTTTGGATGTATACTGGATAAACTTTGTATGGTCTAGAATGCACTCATTAGTTTTAGAATTAACAACAGAATCACCTAAGTCATTGTAACGTATTTGGTTGTTGTGACTGGTTCGCAAACCATAGATTTATCAACCACTTTTAGCAGACCTTTCGTAGCTTGTGGAAAACCAGTTATTGTACGAAGATTTTCTTGTTTAAGCGATTTCATGATTGTTTATTTTGCATACGGTCTGGTGATTCCGCACTGAAGAACTTTATCTCCTCTCCTCTCCGGGTCTTTGAATTTTGCAGCAGTAACAAAATTGATCTGTTTTCAAGATCTTGACATTTCTTTCTTGAGCATCAAAATAAGAGGGCTTCGAAATTGTGCGTAATTCTTGGCACTTCGATTCCATAGTTAACAAGTTATCAAGCTTTTCATCAGAACTGTCTTTATTGGTCAATAAGCAAAACTGACTTTGAGGTATTATCAAATGTTCTAGACCCAGGATAGACGGTTCACAGTCAGTGATGAGGAATTCACAATTTAGGATTTAAGATTTGCCGCCCCTAATCAGTAAATTACAACATCGAAGAATAGGAAGTTTATGACCAGTAATACTCAAAATAAACTTTGGTAGGCATAATTATAACGTAGGGATTTAATAACATCAACTTTCCAACTGACATGATAGATTTGATACTACCAGTGTCAACAATAAAATCGTGAAAAGCACCACTGGACAAATATGATCGTTTTTGAATATGAAGTGAATTACTGGAAGTTGTAAATAAGGATAGTATATGATTATTAGAATCACCAAAATTAATAGAATCCGAACTACAAAGTTTAGTATTACTTGCGGCAACATGAACAGTAGCTTTACAGACCGATTTGATGTGTCCCATTTTATCATACTTAAAGAATTCGGTATGACGAAGGATGCATGAATTACGTGAAGTTTACCACAGGATAAGCACTTCCCATTCCTGTACTCAACTCTGTAACCTGCTTCGAAATTCTTTGCTGAATCAATTTTCATATTTCCACGAGAATGGAAACTATTATTAAATAAACGCGAGTTAGAGCGACCCGCAACCTGTTTCTGTAGTTCTAGTATAGAGTCTACAACTTTCTGATCATTTATTCGCATCATTTTATGAGACTTTGACCACTTTCTTCTTTCAAAGCTAGCACACTTAACATGATTAATTAGTAACCCCTTGAGAGATCCATATGACAATGAAAATGGTTTCTCTAGAAAAGCCAGATTCTTTAGCAGGCTATAAGCTTCTTTGTCAATGAACGTCAAGAAATCAGCTGTGAATTTATTAGCTTTGACATATTTTCTAGTAACGCACCACATTCCGAACCGATCCATGTAGTCTTTAAAGTCATCCTCACTTAAATTAATATCCAAATGTCTAAGATTCGACTCAATTGTAACCCCAACATGATGATTAGAAGTGTTTGAACTAGTGTGATGACTAAGAATGCCCGAAATAGTGCAATTTAAGGCAGGTATAACTAGATGACCACAACTGGACATATATTTGAAATTTGTAGTAAGCGCCCAACCAAGTACAAAGGAATTATCAGTTGGTAAAAATACCACAATATCACATTTTTAATAAAAACTAGGTTACCTAAGCAATATGAACTAAGTTCTTCGTTGTTCTACTCACTTTTATAGATAATCTTGAATAATTCGTTTTAATTCACAGTAAATGAATTTATCTTGATCGATATCCTTTACAATGAATAACACTAAGTGATTTTAGCTAGACATCTATTTACTTCTAATATGGAACTCATCCAAGGCATAATGGGTACCCACTAAATCCCCATAGATGGAGTCCAGTAAACATCGGGTCTCGTTTAGTAAGTGCATTTTGCCTATAGATTATATAGTTTATATTACAAACTTGAGTCAATCTGCCAAAGTCGGTCTGTGATGTGAATTAAAAATTAAACATAAATCTCTTATGTTAATGAAAATTTCTTAAAAATAATTCTGCAAAACATTTTCCAGCAAGATTACCTCATCTGTATAGTGAGTTTCATCTACATTGTATTTTTTTGAAAATTGTTCAAGCGAAGCTAATTCACCGTCGTATATAGTAGCTTCTTCTGGTATTTTTGGGATAAAAAGTGTAGAACGTCCAGTAGCCACTTCAATTGTCCCATAACAATCTGGTTCGAGAACACCGAAAGTCCAATGGAAGAATGATTCCTATTTCGAATTAAATAAAAATACATGAATTATGACCATAACTTACGCTTAGATTAATAATAACAATAATAATAATAATAATAATAATAACAAGAAGAAGAAGAAGAGAACAAACGTTGATACTCCTTTGTGGAAATACGATAATAATTTCCTCTAGAATGTGTTTTTGCAGTTTTCATTGTGTAAGCTGGAATATTTCCACAGGTTGAGAGGCCATATTTCACCACAAAGATCACCTTGCTAATATTTCATTGTCTCATCTTTTATATAAGTTTTCCAGGATTAACACCAAACTGTATACACTGACATAAGCAATGATGGATAGTGGCTAGCAGTGAAATCCAGGACGCGCGTTTCGTCCCATTTGGGACTCGTCACCTGGATGTATCTGCATCTCGGAGTTGATGTTCACTTTGGGACTCGAACCCAGTACCGTTCGCTTCAAACGCCATCGCGTTATCCACTTAGCTACTGAGTCCTGATAACCGAAAGGAAGCGAATCCTGGATTCCACTGCTAGCCACTATCCATCTTTGCTTATGATCTTTGTAAATTAAGGCAATATAGAGGCAATACACACAGTATGCACATATGCCAATAATTGATTGATCAACTTCAGTCCTAAACATCAATGGGAAGATTCAAGTAAAACAATACCAAGTGAATTAAACTTCACCCGACTGCACAATCAAGTGGCTATCTGGACGTATTCGATATTATATAAAAAAAATAATCAAAGTAGAGGAAAACTTTCAAGTGATGTTGACCAACGGTGAATAGTCTATTCGACTATTCACGTTCGTTAGTGATGTATTTCCAAGCGATAGCTATTCCTTCAGTATATATATATGCAGAAAGTTGACGATATTATTCTTCCTAGACTGTGAAAGCCTGATGCTCTCCTAAACTATGTTTTAAGTGTTACTACCAGGGGTGAAATTATAAATGCCATAAAATCCAACAAATGATCCATACTTTGGTTCTACCTAAATGCAATTTTTTATTAGAGGACCAATGAACGGTATATCACTTATAATTGAAGTTGGACGAAAACCTGTTACAGTCTAGTTTAAGCAAATGAACCTCTGATATCTTCGTTTAACAACTGACTTTAAAAAATAGGTTATTAACAAGGTTTCCATTTTACTTCAGCTAAAATGTCTAGTTTGAAATTGACGCCGCTGACAGACATGTATCTTGATAATAGTAGTGATTTCATTCTTTATTCCAAACCAAACCCAACAGTCCTAAATAAAGAACAAATAACTGACGAGAAGACTTGGAAAGAAAATGTACTCATTACGCTAGCCCTTTACTTTGACTGATAGAGAATGAAATCAATTATTTCAAAGTAATTGCTTTGAGTCTCACGAAGAACTAATATTCCTTCGGAATAATATACCAGTGTATAGGGTCTGTTAACTAAGTCTTAGTCTAATTACAGATCAGTATATATATATATAGATAGATAGATATAGATTTGTGTCTACCCACAGTTTTACTTATAAATGTCGATATACTAATTTTTATCATTTGGACGATATTTGACAGCTAGTTACACAGTAAATATACCTACATAACTTCTAGATAATTAGTTGTAAAATAGTACTTTGCTCTATCCACCGTAGTGGTTGAGGTGGAACTCGAACCTGTGATTTAGTGACTGAAAGTCGAATACTTTAACCACTAAACTCTTAGACTATGCAATAGCACATAAATCAATAGCTTATAAAATCATGAACACAATAACTACTCTACATACATGTACAGTCCTTAGTCATGGTTAACTTCGTAATCATAATAACCACGTGGTAATAAGTGTACCTGAATTGTCAACTTTCATTGAAGCAAAGGAGATTGTGCTCTAAGCAGGAAAAACATTATAATCATTCTATGCCCAAAATTAGATGAAATATGTGGGATTATGAGAATAAATGTCTCAGTCACAAATCCTACGCATGCATTTTTAAAAATCATATGAAATGGACCTACCTGACGAAATACATTGGCAGCATCCGAATCTCCCAGAAAGGTATCAGTGCCACCCTGTAGCACAACAAACACACCAGAAAGGTTGTGTGTGAGAGATTTGCTAGTATCAAGCGAAGATATTTTGTCCCGAATGCGATTGCAAAGACGCTGACGATTGGCTACATGCAACTGCATCGGAACGGCAAGACATTTACCCAACTGAAAAATAGGAGCTGTTCGACTTACAGCACCTGAAGCCATCTTAAAAAGTAAACAAATTATGTTGCTTGTTGAAAGAAAATGAAAGCAAAAAAACGCTTTCTCAATGAAATGTTTATTTACACAAAGTACAGATGTTAGTTGTTTTTAAGCATATCCGACAAATCTGAAGAATCGTACTTAAGACGCATCCGATATATATGACTCATAAGAGCTGACCTAGTAAAAGAAAAGTTAAAAGTCACTGGTAATGTAGAGGTACCTATCGTTTTGATTGACTACTCCTAATCGAAGTAGCCATTCATCCGTCATCAGACGTAAACACATCCCTTAAAGAAAGAAATGTCAGCGCTAGACGAAATAGTTACCATTAATCCTGTTTGTTTCAAACAGTTCAGAGTATTTTGCACCGACTGGACTGGCATATTTATGTAACCATTTGACAACATCTTCAGGAGTCCAATTTAGTACATGTCTATTTTTCTTTGCCTAAAAACAAAATCTCGTCAACTAGGTTCACGTACAGTCATAGAAGTGTGGTATTTAGAAGCCAAAAAACCGAGATGAAATCAAGCAGATGGTTCATCACAGCGCCGAATTATTAGTTTCATCTAAATAGAATTCATCAATTAGGCAAAATGTAGGATAAAATATCAGCATAATATAAACCAGTTAAGCAAACGAATCCTCAGGAAGTTGAAGAAGATTTATACTAGTGCTCACATCATATAGCCTATAATACAATAGAGTTGTATAATCACTCAGAATTATTGATAGCAGATCGAATATTCATATTGTTCCCACAAAACACTGAGCATAAGATTGGTGCTTAAAAACAACAACTAATAATAGTTGTTGTTATATACATAACACTCAGAAGCAAGTAATTCGACAAACAATACAATGAACCCACTTGCGTAACGCATGCAGTCAAATATGTCTTCAGTCTTCAGTCTTCAGTAATAAGGATAGGAGGTCTGTCGACCTATATTAATCCTTGCAGTTTGTAATACTGTGGAGGTCCAATCTCGTTTTGAATATATTAACAGACGGTGCTAATATTACGTGTTCCGGTAGGGAATTCCAGTAATTCACTACTCGGTGCGAGAAATGGAACTCCAGACGTAAACGGTTTGATCTCGGTTTTTGAACTTTCTTCGAATGTCCTCTCAAATGATCGGTTCTAGACGGAAGCAAAAGATAAGACATGTTAATACCAAGGTCATCGTTCAGTATACGATAAGCCAATATTAGATCACCCCGTACTCTACGGTAAGATAACGGAAATAAGTTAAGGTGTCTCAGTCTGTCTTCATAAGATAGGCCAGCTAGACCTTGTACCATCTTAGTAGCTCGTCGTTGGACTCTTTCTAGCATATCTGCTTCATATTTGAAACAAGAACTCGCTGCTTGAATCCCGTATTCTAAATGTGGTCGCACATAAATCGGGTATAGTAATCCAAACATTTCGTCATTTAAATACTGAAAAGACCTACGAATTGACCATAATACCCTATAGCCTTTTGCAGCAGCAGCCTTATAGTGACTAGTCGTTTTGGGATCATTGCTTAATATAACTCCCAAGTCTTTATAGTTTCTTGCTTTGGGTAGCACGAATCCACGTAGTGTATAGTCATACGATTCATCAGAGTTATTTAACTGCATCACTACACTCTCATTAGGATTTTCTTCTAGTGACCACCTGTCTAACCATGCAACCAATGAGCTAAGATCGTCCTGTAATACTATTCTATCCGACATACTATGTATGGGTCTCCAAATCTTTATGTCATCAGCGAAGAGTAGAACGGATGATTTTGCTACAGTTGGCAATTCATTTACATAGAGTAAAAGAGAAGAGGACCTAGGATTGTGCCTTGGGGAACCCCACTTTTTACAGGTACCCACGGGGAGAGAGCCCCATTAACCCTTACCCTTTGTCTACTGTCATGGAGAAAGTTACTTATCCAATTGACGACTGTGTTATGGATTCCAAAACATTTCAGTTTGAATTTAAGACCAGAGTGTGAAACCTTATCAAAGGTTTTACTAAGATCTATGAAAATTACATCCACAGGAGCATTCCGATCCTTTGCCGAAGCCCACTCTTCTCGTGCAATGAGAAGATTTGTCAAGCAAGACAGGCCTTTCCGAAAACCATGTTGTGCCCTGGAGAAAAGATTTTGCCCTTCAACATAGTTTATAACAGCTATCCGAATGATTTTCTCCATCAGTTTCACAACTGCACTAGTTAAGCTAACGGGTCTATAGTTACTAACTAAATCCCTACTCACAGCCTTATACATCGGACTTACTGTGGCGTCTTTCCAGTCTCTAGGAAGTCTGGACTGTCTCAGAGACATGTCGAATAGTATCGCTAATGGTTCAGCAATTTCATCTGATATGGCTTTCATAATCCTAGGATGAATATCATCGGGACCACTGGACTTATCAGGTTTGAGATGCTGAAGTAGCCTTAAAACAGTATCTTTCTCAATGACTACAGGATCCATCAGCGAGCCGTCACGGTCACAATGAATCATTGGTCGTTCCTCATTACCGATAGAAAATACTTTACTAAAATATTCCGATAAAGCTTCAGCTTTTTCGGCATCATTCTCTGCTAAGATTAACGGATTGTCTCGTATCAAAAGTGATGGAATTCCATCGCTTCTCTTAGTTCGCCTTTTTATATACGAGAATAACCGTTTCGGACTATATCTAGAATCCCTAACCAATTGTTTTTCGTATGAATGTTTAGTCTTGCTTATTAACGCTTTACAGGCATTCCTAATCTTACAATAACTGGATCTGTATTGTTCTAAGCCAGTAGAGATGAACATATTCCAGTGATTCTTCCTTTTTCTAAGGAGTTTCCTGACCGTTTTAGTTATCCATGGTGGACTATTATTCGGTCTTCGCGGTACCAGGTATGATATGAACGGGGACGTAACTAGTCTAAATTTACCTTTAAATACAGACCATGCTTCTTCAACTGATATGCTAGTATCTACTAACCAATCTGTCTTAGCAGCGCATTCCTGAATGGCTGATATGTTGGCTTTCCATACATTTGGGCGCGGTGTACCCTGATCGTATAACATGTCCCTAGTTCTAAACGCGAATGACAAAACAGCGTGATCGCTGTTTACCAACGGTGGAAAAATATTTAAGTCGACAATATCCTCAGCCTCATGAGTGATTACCAAATCCAGCAGAGAAGAACCCTGGTTAACACCAAAACGTGTGGGTTGGGATACATGCTGCACTAGTGCATGCTCCATTATTGTTATCAGTAACCTACTATCAAAGGAGTTTATAGATCCTTCTGTGGTCATATCAGTCCAACTAATATCAGGTGCGTTAAAGTCTCCTATTATCAAGCACCTGGTATTATCATTCCAAAGATGAATGTGCTCTAAAACAAAGTCATCAGCTAAGCAGATTGAGCTCCGATAGATGACACCTAGCATAAATGTACTACATCCTATTGCCAACTTACAGCTAATGACTTCACAAGTGCCTCTATCATGGGATTCGCTAGTAGAGGAGCGGATATTTATGCCATTGGCTATATATAACAGGACGCCGCCTCCTTTTCTACATCTATGTCTATCACTCCTGATGCAATGGTATCCGGATAATTCTGGAGTAATGTCCAAGTCATGGACTAACCAAGTTTCTGTCACTGCCACTATGAGTGGCTTTAACCTGTCTATTAGTGCTTCTAGTTCATAGAACTTATTTCGTAAACTACGAGCGTTGGCATATAAAACTCCCAAGTAGAACAGCCTATCCACACAGGCCTTGGTAGCATTCGCTTCCAAGACCTGACTATCCGAAAACCCACTAGTTGGAGATTTTCCTCGCCGTTTTGCCGACGAGTTTCAAGTTCAGCTAGTGCTTTCTTCCTTTTATTATATCTTCGAGAGACATGTCAGGTCTAATTTGGATGTCAGAATTGTCGTGACAACGAGCGCTACTTAACAAGAGGTCCCGTTGCTTCTCCGATCCTAGGATTACCTTAAGGAGTCTGCATGGACGGGGTTCAACAATGTCCTCGGTCCTCTTGCCTATTCTTACCAATTTTTTACCTGAACTCCTTTGGAGTGATCTGGTAAAATACTACGAATGTATTCTCCTAGCTTTTCTAAGTCATGCGCGTGTCTAATTTCCGGATCAGGGTCGTTTGACTCCCGCAATTTGCTCACAATAATATTCGATGTTATTAGATTTTTCTTCTCAGTCTCGCCAGGATGAGTTTCACTCTTACCTTCAGATTTTGGTAGTGTAATTTGTGGCTCACAATTTGGGTCCACCAGTGAGTTGCTAACTACCTGTGTACTGCTTACAGCTTTTTCTTTTCGTTTCGTTTCCTACGTACCTTAGTCGATTTTCATCCCTCATAACACTGGGACTATTTGGAACGGTGACTGTTTTATCCAGATCTTCGGTTCCCATTAAAGGTGCATTATTAACAATGTCAGTACCAGGTGGTACTACTCCCCTGTTAATGTCAACGAAGATTCCACTTTTACGTCAGTCAGAGTCGGTTGTTTGAGGCGTCGCGTAACAGCAGGTACTACACTGACACATTCGTCGCTGTCAGTGCCCGTGTTGTCGGCGCATATGCCATCCTTCTTTTTACAGGCCAAAGCCAACAGGCTCATAGCCTCCTGTATTAGTAATGCCTTGTTGGCACGGCAAAACATGCAAAGCCAATGTGAGTTAGGCTTCGAGCATCTTTTGTATGCGGTGGGACTTAAGCGGGTGCACATTTTGTGGAACCCCTTATGGTATTCGTCACACTGCATCCCCTCTTCCACAGGGAACAAACAGTTTGGTTGCCCACATTTGTGAGTCTTACCAACCATTGTAATTCGATTTAAAAGGTTTAAAAACAAAAAATGATAACAATGTGAACATAAGTGTTAGTCAAGGACTAAAAACAGGTACTCAGGACAAAATGTAGCAAAATTTCAAACTTTAACCAAAGAACTCTTAGTTAAAGTCGACCAAGAATGCTTTTTAGTGCAATAAGTACCAAAAGCAAGTATAATCACCACAAGTACAAAATTCACTGCCCTTTTTGAAATTCAGATTCTGATTTGTGTAGTAAGGACAGAAGGCCTACGGCCTTTGTTATTCCTTTTCTAGTATGCTTCTGTGAGTGTCCAGTCTTCTCTCAAAAGAGTCAATTGAAGGTGCAGACACCACTGCTTCAGGCAGCAGGTTCCAAGTTGATGACTCGGTGTGAAAACCTGTATGCCACGGGTATTTTGTTCGTTCTTGGCTTTTCTACTCGCCTGTTATGTCCTCTGAGGTGTCCCGATATTCAACAACAGGATGAATAGATTTTTATATTCACCACCATTACTATGACCTGAGGAAAGCGTAATGCTTTTATTTTCTTGTTAAGAAGCCACTTCGAGTTTCAGCTGTGCCCATGATCAGTCACTTAGTAGCTATAATACAAGAGAAATGCAGTTTGTCTCCAGCGGTGCAATTATGAAAAAACTACTATAGCAGCAGAACGTCACAGATGTGGCAACGAGAGTTCGTTTCCTCGTCGATACTGGCGCAGAAGTTAGCGTTCTCCCAGAGAATTCTGACGACCGGCTTCACTAATCGGCTTTAAACTTACAGGCGGCAAACGGAAAGCCTATCGCCACGTATGGCTAAAGGTACGTTTACCTTAACGTGGGTTTACGCAAACCCATTCATTGGATTTTCGTTGTTGTAGACGTTTCTATGCCAATCATTGGTATAGACCTTCTACAATACCATAATCTACTCATCGATACGCGCAAATGAAGGCTAGTAGACGGAAACAATAACTTATCTGTTTGCGTAACTTCTTGTGGTTGCAGATTATTTCGAGTCACAATTAGGCATACGATAGACCCATTTTATCAACCACTACTCGATAAGTATCCTGAGATACACCAAACGCGACCGAAATTACCGTGTGTAACCAGCAACGTTACACATCACATCACGACTACAGGACCACCTGTGTTCTCTAAAGTATGACGACTAGTCCCCGAAAAGCTAAGGTTGGCGAAAACGAGTTCGACCACATAATAGGATTAGGTATCGTAAGACCGTCAAACATGGTCCCTAAAAGGACAGCAACGATTGGCGTCCAACTGGTGACTATCGGCTTTTGAACGCGAAAACCATTCCCGATCGTTACCCGTTGCCTCACATTCACGATTTGACAGCTACCCTGAAAGGCACAACTGTCTTTTCGAAAATCGACTTGGTTAAAGCGTATAACAAACTTCCCATGGCCACTGACGACATTCCGAAAACAGCTATCATAACTCCCTTCAGACATTACGAATTTTCGCGAATGCACTTCGATCTAAGAAACGCTAAACAAACCTTCCAAAGGTTTATAGACGATGCCTTTCGAGGTCTCAACTTCGTACATGCGTATGTTGACGACTGTCTAACAGCACGTCCGGACAGAGAATCGCATCTCAAGCATCTAGATCTTGTTTTCGATCGACTACAAAAACATGGCATTACTGTGAACGTTCTGAAATGCCAAATCGAAACTGACTCATTAAACTTTCTAGGACATACTATCGATGCCCAAGGCATTCGACCCCTCAGAACCAAAGTGGATTATCCAGAACCGACCACGGTCAAGCAATTACGAACGTTTAACAGCCTCGTAAGTTTCTATAGACGATTCATACCGAAATGCGCGTTACTTATGAAACTTCTTACCGACCAACTTCGTGGAAATGCGAAATCCATCAATTTGGACGTCACCGCACGTAAAGCATTCTCCACAGTTAAGGAACTTATCGCGAAAGCAACGATGCTCGCACATCAGGACACTCAAGCACCCACTAGCATCGCAGTAGACGCATCCGACCCAGCAATCGGAGGAGTCTTACAACAATGGGTTAACAACTCCTGGCAACCTTTAGCATTTTTCTTTAGATGGTTGCTAGACACTGAATCGAGGTACAGCACATTCGGTAGGGAACTCCTATCTATGCATTCTGCTGTACGACATTTTCAACACTACATCGAAGGTTGTGAATTCACTCTTTTCGCTGACCATAAACCATTCACCTTCTCTCTAGGCTCTCATTCTGACAAGTACTCACCCCGTGAGTCTCGACAACTGGACTACATTTCGCAGTTTACTTCAGATATTCAACACATTTCTTGAGCAAACAATGTAGTCGCAAACGCCTTGTTTCGAATAACTTCCTTGAACAGTTTCCAAGGAATCGACCTTCTTAGAACTCGCACGAGCTTCAACATTAAGACACTGATCTTCAGCACGAGTTATCGTCTACAACCCTCAAGCTACGCATCAAACAGATGGGAACAGGTAAGGAAACCTTACTGTGTGAGACATCTACAGGTAGAGATCGCCCAATCGTGCGAAAACGTTATCGACGCAACGTCTTCAATACGTTGCACGAACCTTCTCATCCAGGTGTTCGTGCAACCATCAATCTTATAGCAGAACGGTTTTGTTGGCCTGGCATGAATAAAGATGTGAGGGAGTAAGCACGCTCCTGTGTAAGCTGCCAAAAATCTAAGGTTATCAGACACAATAAATGTCCTTAATGCTCATTTAAAACTCCCGATAGACCGTTTCACTCGATGGCCAGAAGCAGTACCTTCGACCACGTGTCGAACGATCTGGATTTGGTAGGACGACTGCCTACCTCACCCACAAGCCTACCACCCACAAGTAAACGGGTTGGTAAAACGTTTTCACCGACAACTAAAAGCTTCACTATCAGCTGCAAACGTTTCACAGTGGACCGACGCTCTTCCACTCGTCTTACTGGGTATTCGCAATGCAAAAAGGTGACATTCGATAGACTGCGGCTCAACTCGTCGACGGAACGACACTTCGACTTCCAGGAGAATTCATGGATCCTTCATCTTCTTTAATGAGCATGGACCTAACCTCCTACACGAACAGGCTTACAAACGCAATGCGTTCAGTTAAACCTGTTTCGATATACGATATAGTACAACGTCTTCGTTCGTCGAGACTCGCATCGACGACCTTTCGAATCAGCATACGAAGGGCCTTTCAAAGTTCTTCAACGCGAACCGAAGTACTATATAATCGATAAGAACGGAACCAACGATAACATCAGCATCGATCAGCCTAAAAGCAGAGTTTTTAGAAGGAAATCCTATCTACGTCGAGTTTCCTTCGGTACAATCGAAAGATACGACTCCGACACTTAAAATACCTCATCCGACAACCAAAACACACGATGATACTTCAACAGTACCAGAAAATAAACGTAAAACAACGTGTTCTGAAAGAAGAGTAAGATTTCCAGAACATTTAAATGACTATTGCACGTAAGTCACTAGTTGGCAGTTTGTTTCATCTCGATTTTCCATGGCATTATATATAATATATAAAAAATTTCATATGCTTATATTTATATATATTTATTATTTGGCTAATATGTATATTAAAAACTTCTTGAAAAAACAGAACCTTTTTTCGTCCATTTTGTGTGCGAGTTTATTTTGACATGCACTTACATATTCTTTTTTCTTTTCTAGGACGGTTGAAAAGGACGATAAAAAGAACGATGAGGTTTACGAGGAACCACAAGATTTCATTGTACACTGTTTTTTTCCACTATATTGTACTTCATGGCCCCTTATAGCAAGGAAAGAGGACCAGACGCTGCTAAACCTTGTAAGCTATCAGAAGAGTGTTTACCAACGAAAAACTCGTTGGGTTTACACTTCTGGATGGCCACGTCTTAGGGTCATCACTACCCGACTAGGGAAGAGTGGTTTGTACCGGTAAATAAGTCCTCAAAATAAATAGCTCTAAGTTTTCGATATTTCATGCTGACCACATGTTTTAATGGACTCACCTTGCTGAAGGCGCTCGGTCATGCATCCGCACCAGATCACGAGTAAGAACGCCGTGCTCAACAACCCCTGCAATCGCTAGCCAGATTAGATCAGACGATTCTTGATATATTGATAGCCTACCAAATATATCTTCGAACCTCCTCGCTTCTGTCTTTTGATTTCACTTGATGGGTACGCTTCATATTAGGTGTTACTGGTTAAAGCGTTGTCAAACTCTGAATACCTGTGGCATCTTCAGCAGTCTAGCCACTCAACTGCATTAATTCTAGTCAGTGTGCTATTCGTTTGTAGGTTTGCGTGTTTTTCAGTTAACTCTGTCTGGAGCCCCTTTGCGGCTACTGCCGATCCCAACTCCGGATAGAGGAGGAGCGTTGAGCATGAGATTAGCGACCCCATCCTATAGAAAGCAAACTCGCTACAGACACGCTAACCAGAAAAATAATTCAAGCCATTACACTGTGCCCTGAGAGTTAGGTCTTCATGTAGAGGAGTTATAACGCCTCATCGTGAATGCCGAGTTCCTTAGGAGGACTTAAGGTTAATGCTCCTTCTGACAACCAGAGTAACCATTAATTTAGGTACATGGAATGCTCTTACAAATATTTTTCAATTCAAGTAAGTGCATTTGTCTCAGCGGAGTTATATATTATGGTGCGTTTGCCTAGAATGACAGTATATCACACTCAGTCGCCCTCGAATTCTTCGATCGACCTTGAAATACATTGGCATACAAGACACAGACACATGTATTGTCAACATCTGTTGTTGTGAAAGACGATTTAACTATGAGGTGAAAAAGCTTTCGAAACTATTTTTCTACGATCTCATCTAAATGCAATAACTGAGTGTTTTGGTTTTATTATTTTTGTATTAACCTTCAGAGACGCACTGATCTGACTCTCGTATGATCGAGTGATGTCAACGAGATAAAGATGGTGGCTATCCTTCGATAAAATTATCGACTTCATTTACGTTAGGGAATTCGAAATGAGATAAATAAAATATGACAATGAATTTTGGATATCTGTATTTCATATACTCATCGCCCCAGAAAGACAATGTGAAAAACGAGGTAGAGAAGCAGCTGGAAGTACCAACTCCCTTGAGCTCTGCGGTCAACTCCCAGGTCGTTGAGAACAACACTAATCCAACTTCCTTTTCAGGTTCCTCAAGAAATATACTTCCACGTGTGGGCAGCCGGGAGCTGATGTCAGCCCTCATACCTGTAACAGCACACGAGACCAAGTAAGTGATGATCAAAACCCTCCTACATCTAATAACTTATCTCCGTGACTAACCTCTCTCATGCTCGTTTATCACCTCGCGCTGCTAATGCAAACGATTCGAGTACTTGGAAGGTTATTCCCGGTATCATGAAACCACGCTCTGAACGGCATGCAAGAGCTTTTAGCGTCCGATCACTGTGCCAAGTAGGATAACACGCTTCCTTAGTTAAGACTTTAGGATCTCGCGCCACCGATGTGCGCTGCGTCCCCGAAACGCGCATACAGGATGGGGGTAGTCTCATTCATTCGACCTCACTATATCAAAATTACGAACCAACTCGATTTACGCGCCTTATATCTGGAATCCCTGATTCTGCTTCCCCTGATGGAAAAGGCAGTAGCGATAGGTAATAGCAGACATTTTTTCAGACTTGTTAAGGAAACCGGTATTAGGAACCCAACTGTTAGAGGAACAGTGTCAGAGAAAGATGGACATATTATTTGTTTCCAATCCAGGGGACTGTATCAATGGGCGGAACAATTTAGGGATCAGTTCAACTGGCCTTCAGCCGCGCTCCGATTTCTCACGATCTCCAGTCGACCTGAGTGGCAGGTTGATGTAAGTCCTCCAACTCTTTACGAAGTCGAAAAAGCTATCAGAAATCTGAAGCGAGGGAGAGCAGCAGGCCCTGACAGGTTTACTCCATTGTCAGCAGCGAGATTGACCGATGTATTAGGTAGAATCTGGGAACTGGACGTAATCCCATCTGACTGGTCTCAATCACTGATTGTGCCAGTCTATAATAAAGGACAAAAGTCCTCTTGTGACAATCACAGAGGAATAAGTTTGAATAATATAGTGTCCAAAATGTTAGCTTCAACAATACTTCGACGCCTAACCAAAGCTCGTGAAGAACAGACTAGAGGAAACCAGGCTAGTTTTTGACCTGGTCGTGGTTGTATAGATCAGATATTCACACTACGTCAGGTCGTAGAACATAGACACACATTCAGACGCCCAACAATGATAGTATTTCTCGACCTTAAGGCGGCATTCGACACTGTTGATCGTGAGGTTCTATGGCAGTGTTTGTCATTGGAAGGGGTACCAAAGAGGTACATTAACCTTTTAAAGGTTCTATACTCGAACACAAATGGTAAAGTAAGAGCTTATGGTGAAATGTCATCAGAATTGACTATCTCAAGTTGTGTTCTTCAGGGCTGTCCACTCTCTCCATTCTTGTTTACCTTTTTCGTTGACATGCTTTCAGAGATGACACATTTCTCATCTAAATTTCCAGGGTTGAACTTCTACCGGAAGACTCACTTTTTGACCTAGAATATGCAGATGACATAGTCCTATTTGGTGAAGACGCTGACAAAATGGAGAGTCTTCTGACCACTCTAAGCAACAATGCAAGCATTATCGGCATGCGATTCTCCCCCTCGAAATGGAACATGTTGCTTCAGGATTGGGTTGCATCGACACCCGAACTAATGATGGGGAGTGAAGTAGTTGAGCGTGTCGACCGCTTCACTTACCTTGGGAGTCTCATCAGCCCATGTGGTCAGGTGTGTGAAGAAATCTCAGCACAGATACAGAAGGTTCAACTGGCTTTTACGAACTTGCGTCATTTATGGCGTAGGCGAGATATCCGTCTATTAACCGAAGGGCGTGTTCGCTGTGCAGCAGTTTGTTCCGTCCTACTTTATGGCAGTGAAACATGGCCGGTAAGAGTACAGGATATCCGTAGGTTACTAGTATTCGATCATAGGTGTCTTCGAAACATTGCTCGTATATCCTGGGACCACCGAGTAAGTAACACAGTTGTTAGGAAATGGGTACTAGGTATGAACGGAAAATCAGTTGATGAAGTAGTGAATCTTCAACAGTTGAGATTGCTGGGACTGATGTTACGTATGCCCAACTACCGACTGCCCCGACGTGCGATGTTTTGTGGTGTAGGAATAGGTCTACTTCCATTTCTCAGCGTAATGTGTTCTTTGGTCTTCCTCTTTTCCTTTGGCCTTGAGGATTCCATGTGAGGGCTTGTCTTGCGACACAGTTGGGTGCTTTCCTCAATATGTGTCCTATCCACTCCCAGTGCTTCTTCCGGATTTATTCCTCCATTGGAATCTGGTTTGTTCTTTCCCACAGTTGGTTGTTGCTAATAGTGTCCGGCCAATGGATCCGAAGTATTTTGCGTAGACAACTGTGAATAAAGACCTGTATTTTCTGGATGATGGCTTTCGTAGTTCTCCAGGTTTTTGCCCCATACAGTAGGACTGTCTTAACATTTGTATTGAAAATCCTGACTTTGGTATTGGTTGACAGTTGCTTTGAGCTCCAGATGTTCTTCAGTTGCAAATATGCTGCTCTTGCTTTGCCGATCCGCGCCTTCACATCTGCATCAGATCCACCCTGTTCATCAATGATGCTGCCCAAATACGTAAAGGTTTTTACATATTCCAAATCTTCTCCGTCGATTGTGATTGGATTGGTGCATTCTGTGTTCTATCGGAGAATCCTGCTTTTCCCTTTGTGTATATTGAGACATACTGCTGCTGAGGCTGCTGCCACACTGTTCGTCTTCTCCTGCATTTGTTGTTGCGTTTGGGATAGAAGGGCCAGATCATCTGTGAAGTCTAGACCGTCCAACTGCATCCTAGATGTCCATTTTATCCCGTGCTTCCTTCAGACGTTGACATCTTCATGATCCAGTCGATCACCAGGAGAAGGAGTAAGGGTGAGAGTTGTAAGTACATAAGTCATAATAAGAACAATCTACAGTACTTCTATTTTATTATCACTAAATAATCATTTCATCAACTTTTCCATTCGTTTGTCAAAACGGATGAATTCAGATAACAGTGAAATCCAGGATGTGTGTTTTGTTTTTCTTGGAACTTATATATGCTAAACATCAGTTCAGATGGCTGGGACAGATGTTACGTATGCTCAATCACCGACTGCCCCGACGTGCAATGTTTTGTGGTGTAGGAATAGGTTGGAAGAAAGCTAGGGGCGGCCAGACCAAAACATGGCACAAATCCATGAGGTCACAGACAAGTGGACTGAGACATGTTGGTAAGTTTAGACTTTCTGGTTGGGATCCGCGAGGTGATAGCAACCGATGGTTAGAGACCCTGAATGACATGGCTCAAAATCGTTTGTAATGGCACAGGTGCATCCACTCTTTGTGTTCTCCCAAATTCTAATCTTCTGTATTCTTTATGTCCCTTTTTTTCCTTTTCCAGATTTATTTCACTGTATTATACTCCTTGAATAATATCTTCAAGCCCTAATTTTTCCGATTTCTGCCTATGCTCTTACCACCTCTACCACTACGGGATTTGAATTGATGACTGCATCTCTGTGCTAATGTAGTATGGCAATTCTAACTGATGTACGTACTTATGAAGTTCTAAGTTGTTGTTGACTGATTGACTGACAAGGACATAAAAATAAGGATGTGTACGGAAGGCCACAATTTTCTATGAAAACACCAGTTACTGGGGAAAGGAGAACGAATCAATACTAATATGCTGTCCGAGTTGTTCAGGTTCAGTCAAAATCTGGGATGAATCGTGTCAGTGTATATTAATACTAAACATCACAACACTAGTTCCAAGCTTTTATTTGAACCCTAAGTTGTTGCTATAAAATTTTGTGCTCAAACTTAGACCACTTATTTGTATACATGGTACTCCGTCCATACCACCAATATTGTTGATGTTCCGTGTTAATACTGCTACTAAATTGGTCCGATATGTAGTCTGTTCTCGTATTCACATACATGATTTTCCTAAATATGATAATAATTGTGAACTGGTGATGATTGCTCCTATATTTTTCCTCTTTGTTCGTGACTAGTCAGTATTTGTCTAACTGTCTAGCATAGGGTATCAGTTTTTCCCATCCTTGCCGAGTATTGGCTGCTAAAGTCAGTCAGCTACAACGTAGGACCAGGCACATATGTGCATCGGTCCAGGTTGCCATACCGCATCAGCACAACAAGATGAACACCGGATTCATAGCAGTGGTTAGGTCAAAGGTGGTAATATATAAGAGGAAGATTGCATATAGAGATATAGTACAAGAAAAGTCGTCAACACATACTATTCTGTTGTAAAATATAAAATCGCTCCTTATTCAAAACTGTTTAATTGTCTTTAGATGTCACCTTAAAGTCTCACTTGTTTTATCCCACTAACTCAGATGGGATATCACTTTTGGATCGTTCATAAAAAAGGATGACTCAAAGGTACTTGAGCAAAAAACTAAGCCTCAAACAACTCGTTTAGTGTTTTATATGCTTATGATGATAGTGAATATTTTTGGTCCAGACTGAAGATACTAGAGGTATTGTATTCTCTAATATGTATGATTTAGTTGTATGAAGGGTTTTTGAGGAATATTCTGTCTACGAAATCCGGAACTATTTTCATCATTTTGACATTGTGATTTGGCATTGAACTTCATACGTTTATTTCCTTATATTTCACACAGATCACTTCCTTTTGTTCATAAACGTACGTACGATGCCAGATGACGAATATTGTGTATATTTTTATCCCCAACTACCTATTATCCATTTAGTTATGTTCTATGGGTCGTCATTTAGTGAGCACAAACCTAACTCACACTAACTTCATTTAAATTTTCAAGGTTATATAAGGAAATATTATCAACCCTTATGTTTACTGCACCTGTAGAAGATCCAAATCTATCGTTAAAGTGAATGATGTGAAGATGTGTAAACACACTGATCAATCCGCATTGTACCCTGATCTTTTCACAGCTACACCGGACCTGTACCTAGCTCTTTGTTATGACATAAATAAATAGTATCTCACTTATAGACATAAATATAACCAACCATTAATAATTTACTATTATTGTCTTTATTCAATATTATATTTTGGTACAATATAGAATTCTCAGCTCAAAGTATTCCAAAAAGTTTCCGTTTCTTAAGTGTTGCTCGATCTTGACGATAAATATTGATAAATCATCAATTAGATGTTAGCAGTCCAGGAATCGACATATGAATAATGTACATTTTATCCAATATATGATGCCAGCAACCACAATGTCTCAGACTGTGCTCCTTCATAACTTTTACAGAGAAAGGTCATGGACTTTGAACAGACGCACCTGAATATGTTGTGCAATTAATTGATATAGTGGTCTGTTGAGACAAACAAAAGACGGATAATTTGTTGAAATATCTAGACGGCTTGAACAAGCAGACCGTCAGATACTTATTACTGTTCACACCATAAACCGTATGAATCGACATCATTTGTTACTTTTTGTGATTTAACCAAAGCTGAGACTCTTTAAGAAAGTGTGCCTGACTCCAAAAGCTCAGCAAAGCTACTGACAGTTACTCTGCATAGCGGTTCACAGATTAAAAATCAGTCTGCCTGTGACGATTCTAAGAGCAGTCAAAATATTTAAGCTCACCCCAAATACTTACGACTTACTACAATGCAAATATCTATCCAGTGCTCCAGAAAATCCTGATCTCAAAATCATAAGACAAAACTGAAAAAGTGATTGACCATATATTCTTAGGTGTTAATATGTCATTACTAGAGTGTTTTCCCAAATTTATGAAAACTGAAATCACTATTAACAGAACTACCACTTAACGTCGTATAATTAAGCAACGCAGTTTATGGACCGGCAACCAGCACGACTACTTACGACACTAGTAAACTTTTCAGTGGACACCCACAAAGTTACAAGAATCAGGACCTATTCATACAGCTCATAAACACTCCTCATAATGGTGATCTCAGGCATTTCCGCACTTATAACTTAAAGAATATAGTCTACCTAAATACCCGAAACTGGGCTAGAATACCCCGTGGGAATCAAAACATCACAAAGCTGACATGTTTGGACTTTACACTGATGTCTCTGGAGACTACTCAGATCAGATGAGCTTGTAAAACTCTAGGCCCTCTTCTTCGAAACGAACACCCCATTTTTTGTGGCCCTCCTGTACCCAACTGTTGAGAGCGGTATTTCCGCTCTTTTGAAGTCATCCCCTACACAATCCGGTAAGGAGAGTGACAATCATTCTTCATCATAGGCTATCTCTCTTAGTAGTAATGATTTTCTGACTAACCATACGGATGGTCTCCAGAGGAATTCTTCAACGACGTGACCAACCCTGTCACAACTGTTCTTGTGAATCTTTTCTGTAGAGTAAACCAGCTCATACAGTTGGAACTGATTAACTCGTTCAATTATGGTCCGATTTGATCTTTGTATATTTATCTTTACTACCATAATAATAGACCCAATCCCGAAATTGTAGATGTCATGATGTGAATTGTAAGATCCATTGTGAATGTTTTGTGTGTTGAAATCCCTCCATTTATACACCTGAAGTTTATTTCTATCGATTCCTTTACTTGTACATTTTGTTAGTCTTTTTGATGCCATTCGAGTCGGTAATATTTGTATTTTATTATAGTTTTTATTTTTCCTACATCTTCACCAAGTTTCCATGTCCCTTCCTGAACTGCATTTATGTTGTCTTACTTGATACTTGGTCTTGATGGCAGCCATATTGGTTTGTCCCTCCCTTTGATTGTGTTGCTTGTACTGACTGGAATCGTGCATTTTTGATTGTGAATTGAGGCACTCTTCCAGAATTGGAAACACTGTGTTATAAAGCAACCCAAATATTATCGTTTAAACGAGTCTGTGCGTGATCTATCCAGACAGAATAGAATAACATTTATTTGTTGTGATTGTTAATTTTCTCGCATCCTTTATGAACTTCCTTATTCATTGTAATTAAGATTTGATCAATTGAACAATTATTTGTTGAGTAGCTGGGTGGTCATATTTGTTTAAGTAATAATGTACATTCAAATCTGTAATTAATTCCAGAACCATCATTTTGCCCAATCACTTTGTTTTTGTTTCAACCGGACAAGGGCGCGTACCTAACCCACCTAAACAATTATTCTTCAGTCCAAACCTCAGTTTGGAAATAACATGGATAATAATTATTCGATGAGATCTTACGTGGAAGTCACATCACCATCTGAGCCGACTCGTCCTACTGTGTTAGTCAGCAATATGAGGTCTGGCTCTTCTGAAGAACAAATTTGAGCTGGGAAAAGAGTAATACATTTGACACAGTAAGCGAGAGGTTATATGACTGCGATTGCATGACTAATTCATGGTATTTCCATTAGCTGTTTCCGCGTTCAGTATCACTGATCTCTCCGTGTCAAATGTTGAGTAGTAACCTTCATAGCTACATCATGTTCAACTTCGAGGATCGTGTGGTTGGAATCAATGCTATACAACCTTATGCGTAAAAGATGTGGACTGCGAAAGCTGTTATGAATAAATATTTAGTTAAGAACAGTAGATAGTAGTGATAAAAATTTGTGTTTATCAGCCGCCACAGACGCTGGTTAATTTATGTAGGATTTCAAACGAAGCCGATAATATTTGCCATTTACAACCTGGATAATTGGCTTGAAAGTGTGATTTGTCAGTACTTTAAATGGAAGGAACATGCAAAAAATTACTTCACAACATTTTACAGGACAGTATTGCTATTCATTTAGTCTTTTCTCTACCCTATATCTCAACATATATTCAGCTCTCTTTTAACCTCAATTTATGTTCTTTGGTCTTCGTCGTTTCAGCTTTTGTTAATTGTTACCTATTTCTACTATCATATGTTGCTGGGCTGTTGAAAACACAGTCACATTTGACTAAACACAAGGTCACTGTGCTGTACAGTGTATAGCTGTTAATCATTTACTGTCAGTTTGCGATGGTTGCCGGAATTCGTGCGGATAGGCACCTGATAACATCTTGTCGGGAATATTTCTATTGATTTACAGGAGTCGAACGCTTGTTTAACAAATATTCCTTTTGTTGTTTAGCACGTTAGACTGTACTAAAGAAACCCGTAACAGTAAAGGCTGTACCGTTTAAAGTATTTTGTACACATGATTATTTCTTCTTCAATTGTAGTCGCTCAGATAAGGTGAAGAACCGAGTTTTGATACAACTTAATACGAGTCGCTCAAAAACTCTTCGTTAGCTATCAAGGATGTTTGGTCTAATAGAATACAATTTGTTTCGATACGTATATGTTTACATCGAAAACTAGTATTTCTGAAATCACAGGTACACTTACCCTCCCATAAGAATAAAGGCCTTAGTTTCGACTTAAAGGACCTGTATCACATGCTGTCCTCCAAGTAGTTGAACAGGAACTCAAACGACCCGAAAAGCTGGTAGTTATTGAAACAATGAGCTCAGAATGGAATGGACCGATGGTGGAAGTGAGCAAGACTGAAGACCTAGAAGCTCATCAGAATCCCCTACACTTACATGAAGATCTGTAGGATTTAATCTGTCTTAGAGATATTTTGCTAGAACTTTAAACGCGATACTGGCGATCGCAGAGTCTATGTGAATGCTATAGTCAGAACAATGACGAGTGAAAAGGTTTCCACGTCATAAATACACACAAGGAACTATTCTGATATAATCGGCAACATTTCGGAGTCAAGATGGCCACATACATATTTCAGAAAATAAAGGATACCATGCTACAGGATGTCTCAATTGCTACAGCTTATCTGAATGACATTGTACTCACAGGAGTACATAGGATGAGCTTAGAAAAGAAGCTCGATCTGATGCCGTCGCCAATAGCCGAATGTGGACTCGTGCTCCGCGCAGAAAAATGTAACCTTTGCGTAAACATTGTACGCTACGTCATGTTTATAAACGGCGAATATGTCAGGAGACCAGATCCAGAGAATGCCCAAGTAGTGAAATCAATGCCCAGACAGACGGATGCACCCACACTATGATCCATATCAGAATTAGTTAGCCACTATGAAGAAAGCCCTCCCAACACTCACCGCTCTCGCAGAAGAATAGTAAATATAATTGGACTACCGATTATAAAGCTGATTTCGAACAAATCAAGAAACAACTAGTTTCGGATCTGCCGCTTACTCATTACGATTTATCCTTGAATGTTATAATCACATTGGGCGTTTCGAACTACGGCATTAGAACAATCACCTCTCACATCATTCCACATCCATCTGAGTGAGTCATGCCATATGCAGCTCCACTGTTAGCAACAGCAGAACGCAACTGCGGTCAGATCATGAATGGAGCATTGTCAATTGTCTTCTGTGTAAAGAAGTTTCACAATTTTACATTTGGACGTCCGTTCACGCTATCAACTGACCACGAAATATTATTGACCGTATTTGGCTCGAATAAAGGGGTTACAGCATATACAGCAAACAGACTTCAACGATAGAGGACTACACTGTTGGGTTGTAGCTTCTAGATCAAGTACCAGTCCACTACTGATTCTGGATGAGGTTACTCCTCGGTTAGACTGATTGGTCCACAAATAAAACGCGAAGAAGATACCGTGATGTCAGCAGACAAAACGGAATCAAGATTTCAACAGATGTTGGAGGAAGCAGTTTATTGTCTACCAGTTACTTCCAATTCTACCAAAGAAGGTACGGAAGATGACGGCATATTAAGAAACGTTAGGGGTTGTCTTCTCAATAAATAACCAAAACTTCGTCTTCAAGGAGAACGGCCGCGATATTTTTACCGGTGAGACTCAACGATAATTGTTGATTCATGTATTACGCTCAGTGACATAATCGTTGTTCCGAAACCATTACGCCAAAAGGTTCTGAAGCAATTCCACAACGGTCATCCCGGTACCAATAAGACGAAATCGTCGGCTCAAAACAATGCTTACTGTCCTACAATGAATGAAGCTATCGAAACTAGACGCCGCAGTTGTTTCTTATGCCTACAAGTAGCTAAACATTAAAAAAATGCGGACCACCACAACAGACAAAGCCAGACAGTTTATGGGAGAGGCTGCATACAGATTCCGTCAGCCCAGTGCAAGGCAAAATGTTTTTGGTTATAATGGACGCACTCACGAAACGGCCACAAGTCTATGCTATGGCAAATCACACAGTCATTGAAGCAGTCAGCAAGTTATCTGAACTGTTCAAATGTTTTGGATTTCCGGAGATCCTAGTGAAAGATGAAGGCTCACAATTCAATGCAGAATCATTCAAGCGGTGCTGAGAGGGGGAGACGAGGAGACAGGTCAGGTGGTTATAGAATTCTTAAGGTCATTTAAAACTTCCTCCAATCCTTATGTCCCAGATGGAAAACATTCTGCCGAAACAATGTTCGGAATAATTGTTCCAACTATATTCGACGCCATGTTGTCACCTGAAACAATGGATGTGCCCAGACAAAATCAGAATATCCGATGTTTCAACGTGGACAGCCAGTGAAACAGTCAGCAAGTTATCTGAACTGTTTAGTTGTTTCAAAATTTCTGTGACTTTGGTGAGCAACGATGGCCCATCATTGAACAACGTTGAATAGAGCAACGTTACATATTGACATGAAAATGAGATGAGTAACATATCAACCAACAGAAGTCGTTTCAGAGGACACAGCCAAACATACTACGCTCGATGAAATCAAAAATTCACATCGAACCAACTGTATATTAAAATGTTTGCAAATTTGATCGATAACATAATTTGTCCACTAACAGAATTTAGCGAGATTTTGTCGAAAGGAGAAAAAAATTCACAGAATAACGCGAAAATAGATATTGTTTTAACGACCTGAGGATTCAAATGTTTGTTTTCTACATTTCTTCAAAGTATCTGTTAATAGATGACATTCCACTTGATTCCAACTTCTTCACATTATAGCTTGTCTCTGAAAAATATAATATCATATGATGAAAAACAAAACAGGAAACAAAGTAAACGTGAGGGAATACTTGCATAGCATACTGAAATAAACACTCCGACTGTCATCACAAAACAAACCCTAACTAATGACGTCTTTCTGTCTGTGTTATGTTATTTGGTCAGTTCTAAGATAAAAGGTGAAGGGTGAATGGATAATGACGATGTCATAACCTCAATATTATTGATATCTATTCCCGTCACCATCATTGTTGTTGAAAATTTTCAGGAGACCAAACGGTATCTCAGATACAACGACAAATCGATTACTTAGGTAACCACACATCTCTTTAGAATTACAAATTTAATATTGCCCAGACCGTGTTTCTCTCCTCCTGACACAAGTGTTCACTATATACATTGGGTGAAAGATTATGTACACTGTGGCTGCTCATTAGGATTTGAAAGATTTCGTCACTTCGTTATACGAATCACAGCACGATTCAGGCTAGCAAGATTATTTAAATTAGTTTAATCGAGCATGTAAATGAGATTTATTTATTTTATGTTTATTTAGGGTTACGTCAAAAAATTATTTGGCTGATTTTTTGGTAAAAAAACACCGGTGTTTTTTCCGCTAACACCATAACATTATTCTCCAGAACAAATTCACGGTATAAACCATATGAAGAATTCCGAATTTAAAATAGAGGACACTTCATTTTAAAACAGGCACGGCAATCCATGCACAAAACAAATAATTCAACATTGAAAGTCTTATTAGTGGTTAAGCAAAATTATAACATAATCAAATAGTATAATCGTGACACATGTGAAATTAACACAAAGAAACTCACAATTTACTTCCATACGTAAAGAAACATAAACAAAGCCAGAGAAATTCCAACTAAACTGACAAATCCTAAAGACGCGATCAGTAAATATTTGCGTTTCTTCGATTTCACCGAAGAAACCTGATGTGATTCATCATTGGTAACTGACAGACTGCAAATATCCACGTGAAAATCAGCGGAAATGTTCGAAGGCTCATGGTGTGGAATACTCTGCAAATAAAAAAATATATATTGAACATGAAGTAACAAAACAAGTGTCTACCACTGATGAATATGTAGTAACTCACATTTATCACGAGAACACGACTGGTTTAATAAAAACAATTATTATTATAACCAACTGTACCAGTGTTTGTTTTAACGTGCTTTTGTTTGACCGTGCTAATGACAGCTATTTTGTGCTTCCATTCTTATACTTACACTTTGATTGTAACTTCGCGCGAATTCGGTTACCTTCTGTAACCAAGGTTGTATCCTGGCACGATCTCGGTATCCTTTCGATGCCACGAGATCGCCAGCTAATAAACCTCGACCTGGTCCATTAATTGCCTTCTGATATTTGGCTTCTCGGAGATTTTATGGGTTTCTTTGGTTACGTTCGATCCTCGCCTTCTGATTTATCTGGCACGTGTTTCTTGGTAGCGGTGTTCACAGTTAATCTCAACTCGACGCCACGCTACAAATACTTCATTCATTCTAGATTACTGTCAGCATTTATAAAGAAATCAATGTGCAACAGACTATAACGAATTTCACACATTCACAATGTGATTGCCAAATATTCATGCAGAACATCTGCCACAAATCTGACACTAAATATCATGTGAACACACACAAACTCAATGAGCTGACATGTCCTAGATAGAACGGAAAAAGATGTCTGAAGAGATTGTGTGTACACTTACGTGTCCATATGTGTGCGTATGTGTTTACGGTCTGTTATAACGTTCGAATGTATTCACATACAATGAAGCAAAATACTACAATGTGTTTAATCATTCAACTCGCGTTATATGCCTATACATTGTTCAGTGTTTCCGTCAATAGTATTATACTCATGTTAGTTTAGACAAGTGTAATGAATACGAAGCTTCCACTTGATCGCTTCAAAGAGAATGCGTATTGATATAGTGAGATAAAGAGCAGGAGTTACGTTGTTGACTTATTGTGATTTTAGTTGAAAATTACTTCCTATTATAATTCAGTATAGCAATCACTCAGTGTAATATATGTTGTATTGTCCGTGCGGCATTTTATTCACCATAACACTCATTTGTGTAAGTTTGATGTTCATTCGGGATATGATATTCATAACGCGAACTATACTCAGCTTGACATGCAACGTGAGATTTTGTTACAATTTGATATATCTGACGTTTCCCTTATGAATAATGAGATGATTGTATAAATCAACATCTAAATGGAGGCATTTTCTTCGGGCTGGAGTTATCGTCCTTTGGAAAGATTAAATATTCACTTGCATCAGTCTATAGAACTGTAATATAACGTCGATGAAATTTTGAAACTTCTCGTTTTCAGTCATAAGTAACAGACGACTCAGAGATAAGATATAAATACGCTTATTGGTGGCAATAAACCGTCGAGTAAAACATTGATAAAAAGTCAAGTACGAAAACTTGCAATGTGGAATATAAGAATATTGAAAAGTGTGTGTTAAATATAATGAGTACTTACATCATTGTCTACCACAATGTCCGAAACAGTTTCATCCCTTTGATTGAGAATTATAATATTCGAATGATGAGGCTGAGAAATATTCTACAAAATGAAACAGTATATTCAATATGGCTGTTTAAGTTTTAGAAGCTTCTAGTTTAATACATAAAACGCTGATGTGATAAGAACTTCCTCAAACACTTCGGGTCACAGCTGGCCAATCTAGAGGAATAATCTTGGTCAATACTACGAAAAACCAAAACGGCAATTTATAAGGCTTTACTGATTTTCGAAACACTCTTCGCTATCTCACTAGTCTCAGAGTTCACCCCTCGAAATTGTAACTTCAACACTTTCGTATCATTCTGAATGTTGCAAGAGTTCAAAAAAATTATTTGTACGTGTACGTGTAAGTGTCCGTGTACGTGTGTGTGCATAATTGGTTACGGTCTGTTATCAATTTTGAATGTATGCACATACAATGAAGTGAAATAATACAATGTATTTAGTCATTTAATTTGTGTTATATGCCTACACTAATGAGTAGCATTTAAATGTTCTGTTGAGTACGAAAACTAGCAATATGGAACATAAGAAAATTGAAAAGTGTGTGTTAAACATAATGAGTACTTACATCATTATCTACCACAATGTCCGTTTGATTGAGAATTATAATGTTCGAATGATGGTGCTGACAAATTTTCTACAAAATAAAACAGTATATTCAATATATTCAAGTAACCCCTTGCTTTTCTTAATATGCCGTCATCTTCCATACCTTCTTTGGTAGAATTGAAAGTAGCTGGTAAATTATTGACATGCTATTACGTAATAATTCGTACGAGTTTACCTCACTCGGCAAACGAAACGAGGTTCAAGAAACAGTGACACGATAGGTTAATCTAATTCATTATCCACGGCCCTGCTAACCAGAAAGAGTATTCGAAGTCCGTAAAGAGAAGTATATTCCGCAAAAACAGAAGTTCGAGAGATAACAGCACAAAGATATCCTTGGGAAGCATTACTAGTATACTGAAAGACACAACAGACCAATAGCGTTTAGGATTATCCCAAGTTGGAAATACAACATGGAGGCGAAAAGATAGCTTTAGACACGAAAACGAAAAAATTCAAAATTTTGAAATAAAATTACAAAATTAAGGTATTTATCAAGTGATTTCTGGGGATCTAACATCCCCAAAACCTCCTCTCTTTATTAACGTACGTTCCTGGGGTCCATTTTCATTTTTACCGTTTTCATCGTCTTCGGGGTGACCGCCTTCTGGGTCGTAGATCGAATTGCCCATGTGCTTCTTCCTGTGTTGGAACTGCGGGTAGACTAAAGGTAGCTAATAGGATATCAAATAGGAGAATTCCTTCTGTTGATGGGCGAACTGGGGCTAACCGCTTGAGACATGGTTCCGATATCGAGTCAGCCTGTCTCCTCCTACCTCTACCTCGTACATGATATGGCCTAATTTTCCGGCCGCATATGCTTCAGTTCTGGAACCATGATTTGATCTGTAGTCCCGAGCAAAGACTGGACATGCAGCCTCGTACGTTGGCGGCTTCTGAGACTTTGGTAGTGGTGGCGACGGTGTGGTTTTCAGAAGCATCAGACTGTGAACCGTCCTCAATTGTCTTCCCATGAGCATCTCTGTCGGGGACTTCTACCCTTCCCTTTCTACTTGATTAGAGCTCTTTGAAATGTATCCACAAATCGTTCTGCTTGGTCGTTCGATTGTGGGTGTCAGGGTGGAGAGCGGAAATGCTTGATGGATAGCCGTTGGCAGAAATTTTGGAACTGCTTTGGGGTGAACTGAGAGCCATACAATTATATCCGATAACCCGTTGCAAGCGAACATCTTCGCCAATGGTTGTATCGTTATGGTAGTCGTCGGTGACAAAATGGGGACACTTTCTGGCCATTTCGAAAAGGATTCAGCCACGACTGGATGGGTAGTTACATTGATCAGACCAGCAAAATCGACAAGTATCCCGGACCAGGGATATTCAGGCTGTGGCCATGGGACCGGCGGCACTTTCGCATTACATTTAACAGCTTGCTGACACTGCGTGCATTCGCCTACTAAATCCACGATGTGTTGGTCCATGAGGGGCCAATAAACATAGCTTCCGGCGATGGATTTCATTAGTTTTATACCAGAATGACCAGTGTGGAACTGCTTTAGCACCTTTGATCTTAGGGACTCTGGCACCACCACTCTATCTCCAAACATCAAGCATTCATTCACGACGCATAATGAGTCCCAGCGGTGGTAAAGCTGCTTCAAGTCACCATCGAGTCCAGTTGACAGCCAGCCATTGGTGACGTATTTCATCGTTCTCTTAATGGTGAAGTTGTTCCTGGAGGCGGATCGTACTTTAGCTGCCGAGACTAGTAAAGCACGAACAGCAGTTGTCAGGTAATATTGCGCGTGGTCTTCTGTCATCAGGGAAGCAATAAATGCATCGCCGTCGGCTGTATGGTGTTCGCTGATAAGTCGTGACAGGGCATCTGCTTGACCAAACTGTCGGGTGCGCCGGTACTGAAAGTCAAAATCAAGACCCAAAAGTATCAAAGCCCATCTCTGGAGATGGTCTGCAGAGTGGGCTGGAACACCAGATTTCCAACCGAAAATTGTAAAAAGAGGCTTGTGATCAGAGAGAAGAGTAAATCTCCAACCGTACAAGAATTTGTGAAAACGGCTTGCTGCAAACAAAAGGGCGAGAGTCTGCATGCAAAATAGCTTTCTCTGTTGCGTCCGGGAACTGGTTTGAAATGACAGCACTGAGTCCAAAAGCTGCAGCGTAGGCAGCTACATAGATTGGCATGGACAGATCGTAGTGCATCAATAGTGGTTCTCAGTTAATGATTGTTTTCAGCCTGCAAAATGCAGCTTCGCACTCTTTAATCCAATTCCAACTAGTATTCTTATTCAGAAGATAAATAAATGGGATGTATATGTCACGCATCGACGGAGCAAAAGCATAATAGTAGCTGATCAATCTGAGAAATGATCAGAGGAGGACAGCATATGGTACTTGTTTTTTAAGTGAAAACATTGGCTTCAATTCCTATCGATCGGCAAGATTAGCTTTGAATTTTGTGCATTCCCCATCTCCTCACAAAGTGCCATATTCTGTCGTTTTAATGAAGCCTCCACTAAGTTCTCTTCCATTCTCCTTGTACTGAGTTTGTTGCGCATGAACTTTATGGTACGGTCTGTTAACTTCAGCTTATTTGTTTATTCAAGTCCCAATAAATCGAGCGATGGACGTCCAGTAAAATACCACTCCCATCACCGTTATTCCCCTTACCGCGACATCACAATGTATCTCACCATCAATGCTTAACATCCCACTGAATGCACGTTGAGCTGATTGTTTAATTGGATATATTCGCGGTCTCTCAATCTTCTTCTACGTTCTTCTGCTTATAAATATCATATCGGAAGCTGTGTTTAACTGCAGGACAACCTCATACCCATTAATCGTGAGGGAAACATATTTTCTACAGTTATGGGAGCCGGTTTTGTTACGAGCTATCGTTACTTTGGCTGTTGGCCGCTTGAATCGTTTAAAATATACTTTAGGTCGACGGTGTTTTCGGGTTTCCCAATGACTTTGTTTGCGCCCTTTTCTGGGACATGTAGGACGAAGATGATTTTTAAACGGACTAAACCTTTTAGGATGCTAACCGCTACACAACCGGAGTAGAGAAGGTGGCTTGCTAGTGTCGTTACGATAATTTTGTGTTCCAGAACATTGTTAATCTTTTCTTTCGACCGTCTTGACGTGAAGAAACCGGCTACCGTTCTCTACCATCGAGGTTTCATTTTTCAAATTTACCAATATTTTGCATTCTGTGGTTACTTCCTGTGGAGAAATTCCGCGACAATGTTCGAATTCGCTTAAGATTTTTAATCGAATGTCAGCATTCTCGGATGAACACAGGCGAAAGACAGATACTAGGCACGTAGACTGCTCTTCTGTCATGGAAAGCAACTTGACCATCGCACACAATCGGTTCATGATTTCTGCCTGTTTCATCCAGTAATCTCCTGGTTTTTTAGTTACTTTCAAGCATTGGTAACGGATATTAAATGGAGATGATTGTCCTCCAAAGATTTGAGACAGAGTTTTGATTTTTTCATCGAAACTAAGGTCCCGTGGGTTCTTTCGATGAATAAGGTTGCTGTAGCGTTCATGTTCTATCATCCCAAGTCTTCTCACGAGTATTCTGATTTTCGAAGCATCGTTCAGTCTGCAGAGTCCGTTGTGGGACAGATCTTAATACTTTTTGAATCATGAGTAAAACGTGACCATTTCTACACCATCGAAATTAAATACATGAATGACATTAATTACTGAATCGGTATGTGTCTGTTGTAGTTCAGTAGAAGCGATATTTACTGAGACATGCACATTTTCTGCAAAATGGCTTCCATAATTCTTATTTGAGATTTATCAAATTGCATATCTTAACGCTTCATACAAACTTCTAGTAAAACCACAGAAAAGTTTGTTATACTTTCTACTTTACAGCTCACAAAACATAAATGAACGCTTAACACTGGCAGCAATCAAATGTTCTGTTGAGTACGATTACAAGAAAAGTAGAACATAAGAATATTGAAAAGTGTGTTAAATATAATGAGAACTTGCATTATTTTCACTAACGTAGTAACCGAAACAGTTTCTTCCATTTGATTGAAATTTATAGTGCTGGATTCATGATTATGACCAATGTTCTACAATATGAAACAGTACATTTAATATGAAGTAACGATACAAGTGTCTACCACTGGTGAATACTTCATTCATTCTACATTACTGTCAGCATTTATAAACAAATCAAAGTGCAACAGACCATAACGAATTTCACACATTCACAATGTGATTGCCAAATATTCATGCAGAACATCTGCCACAAATCTGACACTAAATATCATGTGAACACACACAAACTCAACGAGCTGACAAGTCCTAGATAGAACGGAACACGGATTCCACTGTTCACCAATATCTAAACAAAACCGAAGACGAGTAACTGAATTGAACATCCATTCACAGTGAATATATGCCAACAGAGATTGATTGATCGATGGATTTATTGATTGGACTATTGAATACTGATAAATCTTTCAATTTAACACCTGGTTCGGTTTCCTGAGCTCCTCTTGTAACACATATGCTAAATCCACACAGCAACTTGAGCACGAGAGAATAGGTGTGAAATATGGAAGGAACGCTTTATTCCAGGGTTAGTTTATGTACATCAGATCTAGGGTATTTTTAGCATTTTAGATCGCCTTGGAGGTCTGGAAACTTGTGGGACCGTTCTACACATAACAGCGGGGTAGGTAATATTCCAATCAGAAATGTGACACGTGACCGTTTAAGTTTCAGATAATCCTGAGAGATTGCGTCCAGTGGATAAGTGAAGTTGTCGATACGTTAGACTACTTCACCTCTCATCCTTTGTTCAGTTGTTGACTCAGGCCAGTCCTGGATTAACAACCTGCGTTTCGAGTAGGAGAAACACTTCCCACACATCCTTGCATTGCTGCTCAGGGCTGCCAAAAGGTTGCATTTTATTAGCATCTTCACCCAACAGGACTATGTCATTTGCGTATTCGATAAGTTGACCTCCTGGTAGGATAACGATGTCCGATAATTCAGTCGACGAGAGCGTTATTTCCATCAGTAGGTCTATGATGAAGTTAAAAAAAATGAAGAAAGTGGATAGCCTTGACGGACACCACTTGAGGTTGCAAAATCAGATAAGAGTTCACCATAAGCTCTGACTCGACTGGTAGTGTTGGAGTAAAGAGCTTTCACAAGGTTTCTGTACTTCTGAGGTACACACTTTAATGACGGACACTGCTACAGAACTTTTCTTTCAACAGAGCCAAATGCTGCTTTTGATTCAAAAAAGATCACCATTGTCGGACGCCGACAAGCATGCCCATATTCTAGAACCTAACGAATGGTGGATATGTGGTCGATGCAGCCACGATCAGGTCTGGAGCAGCCTGGTTTTCTCGTGTTTGCAGTTCACGAGTCTTTGTTAGGCTCCCGATAGTTATCGAGGCTGGTATTTTAGATGCTATATTAGTCAAAATAATCCTTCAGTGGTTATCACAGAGGGATTTTGACCCCTTCTTATATGTTGGGACAATCAGTAGCTGCAACCAGTTAGATGGCATTACGTCCAGTTCGCGGTATTCAGCAAAAATCGCTAAAATTGGACCACCGTGCTTAAAGACCTTTGGAGTCAATCCATATTGACCAGTTGCTCTTTGTCGTTCCAGATTAGCTATAGCCTTTCGAACTTCAGAGAATCAGAGGACTTATTTCAATGTTTCATTCATGGTGTTTTGGAATGGTGGGTAGTTGTAGAGTCGCTGAACGCCAGCTGAACTGCTCTCTAAAGTGTTCCGCCCATCGTTCCAAACGTCTGAGCTGAGAGCGGACAAGAGTGTGGCCTTTCTCCGAGATCATCTCAATTACACTTGACCTATTAATTCCAGTTCTTTAATATGCTGATAAGCTGTCTGATGTTACCTACAACCGCTGTCTTTTCCGCCTCCTTTGCTTTCGTTGCCCTTCACTGCTCACGGTCGTCCCTTAGAATTCTGGTTAACCTAGGTCTGATTTGATTTTGCTCTTCATCGTGTTCAGAGCCTGATAGGATGAGTTTATGAAAATCTATCAGTACAATAGACTTAGAAGAAATCCATTGGTTTCTTGTACCCCTTTGGTTTAAATCATTGATAGATGTCGCTGCTATTTCTACAGTTGTTCGTATACCTCTCCAAGCAACATGTTGTTCAGCCTCGTTTTCAGAACTACCTAAGTGTGACCTCAGTTGTTCCTGGAGTCTACTTTTGCCTTTCTTGTCACTGAGTTCAGTTCTAATAGGTCTTCTTGGTGTGGCTCTCTTGCGTCCAGCGAGGCTCAAGCAGATGCGTGCCGGTATTATAGCATGATCGGAGTCCGAACAGGTATTCCAGAATGAGCGACAGTCTTTAGTTGAGCCTCTCCAACGATGATTGATGGCAATATGGTCTATTTGAGTCCATCGTTGGTCTGGTGCAGGGGTCCTCATGTTAGACGATGTGTCTCCCTATGCTTAAAATTAGTGTTTGCTAAAAATAGACGATTGTCTGAGCACAGATGCAACAGGCGGTCACCGTTGTGTGTTCACTGAGCCGGAATACTGAAATACCCACCAAAATGTCTTTCTGTTTGGTTTAAGCTACCCACTGGGGCATTAAAGGCACCTGCTACGAGCACTATGTCTATGTGCTTAGCTTTGTAAAGAAGTTCAGAAAACGTCCTGTAAAAGTCACCTTCACTTCATCCGGGCTGCAGTCAGTGGGAGCATAGGCAGAAACGACAAAAAGGCAACGACGTGTGCCCCTATCCTTCCGAGATCTTACGGAACCGTTCAGCCGAACAGCACGTAGACGACTGTTAACGGGGTCCATTCTGATAGTGCTTGTTCTGTCCTCGTGCTTAGTGCCACGCCTATACCTACCAGTGCACGAGAACTAGCCATCAGGTCGCCTGATACACGGAGGGTTTATCTCATTTGCTCTCCGATTTAGCGAGGTGAGGTCAAGTCACACTAGGATCCTGTGTGCAAGTTCTGGAGACACAGCATACATCAATGGTACGAGATTCCAGGGTTTTAGCCAAGGATGCCTGCTGGCCGATTTGACACAAAGTGCATACGTTGAAGGCTCCAATGTGTAGTTTGAAGCAAGGTTTCGTTAGACCTGGAACAGTGTTTTGAGCACTAGAATCGTTGGTCACGGTGACACTTGAGGATTAAGTCAAAAGAGCAAGTTTACACTTGATAGTCTACGTAGGAGGAATAATAGGAATTGAAGAGGAAGACTGATTATGAATACAGTGACCGTGGTCTTAGAGGCGATTGTAGTGACCTGAATACGTGACCACAGTGCTCAGAGGACAACCGCTTGAAGCCAATCACATACGACCATTATTGTGCAGTTTTCGTGTCGTATCCCTACTTGTTGGGACCTTACTTCCGGAGAACGAAATCCTTCTTACAGCTCTTCGACCAACCTGTCTGGCTTGATAGGACATAAGAAACGATCGTTCATGCCAGAAAAGCTCAATTGGTTCCTTACGAAGAGCACGTACGGCCACCGCGTCAAAATGGCACCAATGTTCGAAATGCATATTTTAAATCACAACTGAAGTCCGGTTGGTGCTTTGGATAAATAAAGAAACTGTAGAATTAAAGTTCCATCATCGAAAACTTGCAATGTGGAATATAAGAATATTGAAAAGTGTGTTAAATATAATGAGTACTTACATCATTATCTTCAACGATAACCGAAACAGTTTCTTCCATTTGATTGAGAGTTGTAATGTTCGAATGATGAGGCTGAGAAATATTCTACAATATGAAACAGTACATTTAATATGAAGTAACGATACAAGTGTCTACCACTGGTGAATACTTCATTCATTCTACATTACTGTCAGCATTTATAAACAAATCAAAGTGCAACAGACTATAACGAATTTCACACATTCACAATGTGATTGCCAAATATTCATGCCGAACATCTGCCACAAATCTGACACTAAATATCATGTGAACACACACAAACTCAACGAGCTGACAAGTCCTAGATAGAACGGAACACGGATTCCACTGTTCACCAATATCTAAACAAAACCGAAGACGAGTAACTGAATTGAACATCCATTCACAGTGAATATATTCCAACAGATTTTGGTTAAACTTTTTGTATCGTCAATGGTCTCTCTGTTGTTTTTGCAGTAGAATCTTCGTTCATGCATTCGCCTTGTTCAACGCCCTCATCTCTTTTTGAATTTGTGGAAATGTCTAATCTACGTCGCTTAATTCCCAGGCACGTTTTTCAAAACATTGCCTAAACTCTTTTCGACGACAGTCGGTTTCCAACGACTTTTTCCCTGGTATTACATGATCGCCACTTTATTGTCCACGTTAGAACGTCGGATATTCTGATTTTGTCTGGGCACATCCATTGTTTCAGGTGACAACATGGCGTCGAACATAATAATAATAATAATTTATTCTCAAATAACAATTTGTTACATGAGGCATGCCAGTTTACAGGCAAGATCAAATTGATAGTTGGAACACTTCTTCCGAACATTGTTTCGGCAGAATGTTTTCCATCTGGGACATAAGGATTGGAGGAAGTTTTAAATGACCTTAAGAATTCTATAACCACCTGACCTGTCTCCTCGTCTCCCCCTCTCAGCACCGCTTGAATGATTCTGCATTGAATTGTGAGCCTTCATCTTTCACTAGGATCTCCGGAAATCCAAAACATTTGAACAGTTCAGATAACTTGCTGACTGCTTCAATGACTGTGTGATTTGCCATAGCATAGACTTGTGGCCGTTTCGTGAGTGCGTCCATTATAACCAAAAACATTTTGCCTTGCACTGGGCTGACGGAATCTGTATGCAGCCTCTCCCATAAACTGTCTGGCTTTGTCTGTTGTGGTGGTCTGCATTTTTTAATGTTTAGCTACTTGTAGGCATAAGAAACAACTGCGGCGTCTAGTTTCGATAGCTTCATTCATTGTAGGACAGTAAGCATTGTTTTGAGCCGACGATTTCGTCTTATTGGTACCGGGATGACCGTTGTGGAATTGCTTCAGAACCTTTTGGCGTAATGGTTTCGGAACAACGATTATGTCACTGAGCGTAATACATGAATCAACAATTATCGTTGAGTCTCACCGGTAAAAATATCGCGGCCGTTCTCCTTGAAGACGAAGTTTCGGTTATTTATTGAGAAGACAACCCCTAACGTTTCTTAATATGCCGTCATCTTCCGTACCTTCTTTGGTAGAATTGGAAGTAACTGGTAGACAATAAACTGCTTCCTCCAACATCTGTTGAAATCTTGATTCCGTTTTGTCTGCTGACATCACGGTATCTTCTTCGCGTTTTATTTGTGGACCAATCAGTCTAACCGAGGAGTAACCTCATCCAGAATCAGTAGTGGACTGGTACTTGATCTAGAAGCTACAACCCAACAGTGTAGTCCTCTATCGTTGAAGTCTGTTTGCTGTATATGCTGTAACCCCTTTATTCGAGCCAAATACGGTCAATAATATTTCGTGGTCAGTTGATAGCGTGAACGGACGTCCAAATGTAAAATTGTGAAACTTCTTTACACAGAAGACAATTGACAATGCTCCATTCATGATCTGACCGCAGTTGCGTTCTGCTGTTGCTAACAGTGGAGCTGCATATGGCATGACTCACTCAGATGGATGTGGGATGATGTGAGAGGTGATTGTTCTAATGCCGTAGTTCGAAACGCCCAATGTGATTATAACATTCAAGGATAAATCGTAATGAGTAAGCGGTAGATCCGAAACTAGTTGTTTCTTGATTTGTTCGAAATCAGCTTTATAGTCGGTAGACCAATTATATTTAATATTCTTCTGCGTGAGCGGTTCACGATTCTTGCCTGTTTCATCCAGTAATCTCCTGGTTTTTAGTTACTTTCAAGCATTGGTAACGGATATTAAATGGAGATGATTGTCCTCCAAAGATTTGAGACAGAGTTTTGATGTTTTCGTCGAAACTAAGGTCCCGTGGGTTCTTTCGATGAATAAGGTTGCTGTAGCGTTCATGTTCTATCATCCCAAGTCTTCTCACGAGTATTCTGATTTTCGAAGCATCGTTCAGTCTGCAGAGTCCGTTGTGGGACAGATCTTAATACTTTTTGAATCATGAGTAAAACGTGACCATTTCTACACCATCGAAATTAAATACATGAATGACATTAATTACTGAATCGGTATGTGTCTGTTGTAGTTCAGTAGAAGCGATATTTACTGAGACATGCACATTTTCTGCAAAATGGCTTCCATAATTCTTATTTGAGATTTATCAAATTGCATATCTTAACGCTTCATACAAACTTCTAGTAAAACCACAGAAAAGTTTGTTATACTTTCTACTTTACAGCTCACAAAACATAAATGAACGCTTAACACTGGCAGCAATCAAATGTTCTGTTGAGTACGATTACAAGAAAAGTAGAACATAAGAATATTGAAAAGTGTGTTAAATATAATGAGTACTTGCATTATCTTCAACGATAACCGAAACAGTTTCTTCCATTTGATTGAGAGTTGTAATGTTCGAATGATGAGGCTGAGAAATATTCTACAATATGAAACAGTACATTTAATATGAAGTAACGATACAAGTGTCTACCACTGGTGAATACTTCATTCATTCTACATTACTGTCAGCATTTATAAACAAATCAAAGTGCAACAGACTATAACGAATTTCACACATTCACAATGTGATTGCCAAATATTCATGCAGAACATCTGCCACAAATCTGACACTAAATATCATGTGAACACACACAAACTCAACGAGCTGACAAGTCCTAGATAGAACGGAACACGGATTCCACTGTTCACCAATATCTAAACAAAACCGAAGACGAGTAACTGAATTGAACATCCATTCACAGTGAATATATGCCAACAGAGATTGATTGATCAATGGATTTATTGATTGGACTATTGAATACTGATAAATCTTACAATTTAACACCTGGTTCGGTTTCCTAAGCTCCTCTTGTAACACGTATGCTAAATCCACACAGCAACTTGAGCACGAGAGAATAGGTGTGAAATATGGAAGGAACGCTTTATTCCAAGGTTAGTTTATGTACATCAGATCTAGGGTATTTTTAGCATTTTAGATCGCCTTGGAGGTCTGGAAACTTGTGGAATCGTTCTACACATAACAGCGGGGTAGGTAATATTCCAATCAGAAATGTGACATGTGACCGTTTAAGTTTCAGATAATCCTGAGAGATTGCGTCCAGTGGATAAGTGAAGTTGTCGATACGTTAGACTACTTCACCTTTCATCCTTTGTTCAGTTGTCGACTCAGGCCAGTCCTGGATTAACAACCTGCATTTCGAGTAGGAGAAACACTTCCCACACATCCTTGCATTGCTGCTCAGTGCTGCCAAAACGTTGCATTTTATTAGCATCTTCACCCAACAGGACTATGTCATTTGCGTATTCGATAAGTTGACCTCCTGGTAGGATAACGATGTCCGATAATTCAGTCGACGAGAGCGTTATTTCCATCAGTAGGTCTATGATGAAGTTAAAAATGAAGAAAGTGGACAGTCTTGACGGACACCACTTGAGGTTGCAAAATCAGATAAGAGTTCACCATAAGCTCTGACTCGACTGGTAGTGTTCGAGTAAAGAGCTTTCACAAGGTTTCTGTACTTCTGAGGTACACACTTTAATGACGGACACTGCTACAGAACTTTTCTTTCAACAGAGCCAAATGCTGCTTTCGATTCAAAAAAGATCACCATTGTCGGACGCCGACAAGCATGCCCATATTCTAGAACCTAACGAATGGTGGATATGTGGTTGATGCAGCCACGATCAGGTCTGGAGCAGCCTGATTTTCTCGTGTTTGCAGTTCACGAGTCTTTGTTAGGCTCCCGATAGTTATTGAGGCTGGTATTTTAGATGCTATATTAGTCAAAATAATCCTTCAGTGGTTATCACAGAGGTATTTTGACCCCTTCTTATATATTGGGACAATCAGTAGCTGCAACCAGTCAGATGGCATTACGTCCAGTTCGCGGTATTCAGCAAAATATTAGTCAACCTAATCGCTAAAATTGGACCACCGTGCTTAAAGACCTTTGGAGTCAATCCATATTGACCAGCTGCTCTTCGTCGTTCCAGATTAGCTATAGCCTTTCGAACTTCAGAGAATCAGAGGACCTATTTCAATGTTCCATTCATGCTGTTTTGGAATGATGGGTAGTTGTAGAGTCGCTGAGCGCCAGCTGAACTGCTCTCTAAAGTGTTCCGCCCATCGTTCCAAACGTCTGAGCTGAGAGCGGACAAGAGTGTGGCCTTTTTCCGAGATCATCTCAATTACACTTGACTTATTAATTCCAGTTCTTTAATATGCTGATAAGCTGTCTGATGTTACCTACAACCGCTGTCTTTTCCGCCTCCTTTGCTTTCGTTGCACTTCACTGCTCACGGTCGTCCCTTAGAATTCTGGTTAACCTAGGTCTGATTTGTTTTTGCTCTTCATCGTGTTCAGAGCCTGATAGGATGAGTTTATGAAAATCTATCAGTACAATAGACTTAGAAGAAATCCATTGGTTCCTTGTAGCCCTTTGGTTTAAATCACTGATAGATGTCGCTGCTATTTCTACAGTTGTTCGTATATCTTTCCAAGCAACATCTTGTTCAGCCTCGTTTTCAGAACTACCTAAGTGTGACCTTAGTTGTTCCTGGAGTCTACTTTTGCTTTTCTTGTCACTGAGTTCAGTTCTAATAGGTCTTCTTGGTGTGGCTCTCTTGCGTCCAGCGAGGCTCAAGCAGATGCGTGCCGGTATTATAGCATGATCGGAGTCCGAACAGGTATTCCAGAATGAGCGACAGTCTTTAGTTGAGCCTCTCCAACGACGATTGATGGCGATATGGTCTATTTGAGTCCATCGTTGGTTTGGTGCAGGGGTCCTCATGTTAGACGATGTGCCTCCCTATGCTTAAAATTAGTGTTTGCTAAAAATAGACGATTGTCTGAGCACAGATGCAACAGGCGGTCACAGTTGTGTGTTCGCTGAGCCGGGATACTGAAATACCCACCAAAATGTCTTTCTGTTTGGTTCAAGCTACTCACTGGGGCATTAAATGCACCTGCTACGAGCACTATGTCTATGTGCTTAGCTTTGTAAGGAAGTTCAGAGAACGTCCTGTAAAAGTCACCTTCACTTCATCCGGGCTGCAGTCAGTGGGAGCATAGGCAGAAACGACAAAAAGGCAACGACGTGTGCCCCTATCGTTCCGAGATCTTACGGAACCGTTCAGCCGAACAGCACGTAGACGACTGTTAACGGGGTCCATTCTGATAGTGCTTGTTCTGTCCTCGTGCTTAGTGCCACGCCTATACCTACCAGTGCACGAGAACTAGCCATCAGGTCGCCTGATACGCGGAGGGTTTATCTCATTTGCTCTCCGATTTAGCGAGGTGAGGTCAAGTCACACTAGGATCCTGTGTGCAAGTTCTGGAGACACAGCATACATCAATGGTACGAGATTCCAGGGTTTTAGCCAAGGATGCCTGCTGGCCGATTTGACACAAAGTGCATACGTTGAAGGCTCCAATGTGTAGTTTGAAGCAAGGTTTCGTTAGACCTGGAACAGTGTTTTGAGCACTAGGATCGTTGGTCACGGTGACACTTGAGGATTAAGTCGAAAGAGCAAGTTTACACTTGATAGTCTACGTAGGAGGAATAATAGGAATTGAAGAGGAAGACTGATTATGAATACAGTGACAGTGGTCTTAGAGGCGATTGTAGTGACCTGAATACGTGACCACAGTGTTCAGGCGACAACCGCTTGAAGCCAGTCACATACGACCATTATTGTGCAGTTTTCGTGTCGTATCCCTACTTGTTGGGACCTTACTTCCGGAGAACGAAATCCTTCTTACAGCTCTTCAACCAACCTGTCTGGCTTGGTAGGACATAAGAAACGATCGTTCATGCCAGAAAAGCTCAATTGGTTCCTTACGAAGAGCACGTACGGCCACCGCGTCAAAGTAGCACCAATGATCGGGAAATGCATATATTAAATCACAACTGAAGTCCGGTTGGTGCTTTGGATAAATAAAGAAACTGTAGAATTAAAGTTCCGTCGTCGAAAACTTGCAATGTGGAATATAAGAATATTGAAAAGTGTGTTAAATATAATGAGTACTTACATCATTATCTTCAACGATAACCGAAACAGTTTCTTCCATTTGATTGAGAGTTGTAATGTTCGAATGATGAGGCTGAGAAATATTCTACAATATGAAACAGTACATTTAATATGAAGTAACGATACAAGTGTCTACCACTGGTGAATACTTCATTCATTCTACATTACTGTCAGCATTTATAAACAAATCAAAGTGCAACAGACTATAACGAATTTCACACATTCACAATGTGATTGCCAAATATTCATGCCGAACATCTGCCACAAATCTGACACTAAATATCATGTGAACACACACAAACTCAACGAGCTGACAAGTCCTAGATAGAACGGAACACGGATTCCACTGTTCACCAATATCTAAACAAAACCGAAGACGAGTAACTGAATTGAACATCCATTCACAGTGAATATATTCCAACAGAGTTTTGGTTTAAACTTTTTGTATCTCGTCAATGGACTCTCTGCAGTTGTTTGCAGTAGAATCTTCGTTCATGTATTCGCCTTGTTCAACGCCCTCATCTCTTTTTGAATTTGTGGAAATGTCTAATCTACGTCGCTTAATTCCCAGGCACGTTTTTCAAAACATTGCCTAAACTCTTTTCGACGACAGTCGGTTTCCAACGACTTTTTCCCTGGTATTACATGATCGCCACTTTATTGTCCACGTTAGAACGTCGGATATTCTGATTTTGTCTGGGCACATCCATTGTTTCAGGTGACAACATGGCGTCGAACATAATAATAATAACAATAATAATAATAATTTATTCTCAAATAACAATTTGTTACATGAGGCATGCCAGTTTACAGGCAAGATCAAATTGATAGTTGGAACACTTCTTCCGAACATTGTTTCGGCAGAATGTTTTCCATCTGGGACATAAGGATTGGAGGAAGTTTTAAATGACCTTAAGAATTCTATAACCACCTGACCTGTCTCCTCGTCTCCCCCTCTCAGCACCGCTTGAATGATTCTGCATTGAATTGTGAGCCTTCATCTTTCACTAGGATCTCCGGAAATCCAAAACATTTGAACAGTTCAGATAACTTGCTGACTGCTTCAATGACTGTGTGATTTGCCATAGCATAGACTTGTGGCCGTTTCGTGAGTGCGTCCATTATAACCAAAAACATTTTGCCTTGCACTGGGCTGACGGAATCTGTATGCAGCCTCTCCCATAAACTGTCTGGCTTTGTCTGTTGTGGTGGTCTGCATTTTTTAATGTTTAGCTACTTGTAGGCATAAGAAACAACTGCGGCGTCTAGTTTCGATAGCTTCATTCATTGTAGGACAGTAAGCATTGTTTTGAGCCGACGATTTCGTCTTATTGGTACCGGGATGACCGTTGTGGAATTGCTTCAGAACCTTTTGGCGTAATGGTTTCGGAACAACGATTATGTCACTGAGCGTAATACATGAATCAACAATTATCGTTGAGTCTCACCGGTAAAAATATCGCGGCCGTTCTCCTTGAAGACGAAGTTTCGGTTATTTATTGAGAAGACAACCCCTAACGTTTCTTAATATGCCGTCATCTTCCGTACCTTCTTTGGTAGAATTGGAAGTAACTGGTAGACAATAAACTGCTTCCTCCAACATCTGTTGAAATCTTGATTCCGTTTTGTCTGCTGACATCACGGTATCTTCTTCGCGTTTTATTTGTGGACCAATCAGTCTAACCGAGGAGTAACCTCATCCAGAATCAGTAGTGGACTGGTACTTGATCTAGAAGCTACAACCCAACAGTGTAGTCCTCTATCGTTGAAGTCTGTTTGCTGTATATGCTGTAACCCCTTTATTCGAGCCAAATACGGTCAATAATATTTCGTGGTCAGTTGATAGCGTGAACGGACGTCCAAATGTAAAATTGTGAAACTTCTTTACACAGAAGACAATTGACAATGCTCCATTCATGATCTGACCGCAGTTGCGTTCTGCTGTTGCTAACAGTGGAGCTGCATATGGCATGACTCACTCAGATGGATGTGGGATGATGTGAGAGGTGATTGTTCTAATGCCGTAGTTCGAAACGCCCAATGTGATTATAACATTCAAGGATAAATCGTAATGAGTAAGCGGTAGATCCGAAACTAGTTGTTTCTTGATTTGTTCGAAATCAGCTTTATAGTCGGTAGACCAATTATATTTAATATTCTTCTGCGTGAGCGGTTCACGATTCTTGCCTGTTTCATCCAGTAATCTCCTGGTTTTTTAGTTACTTTCAAGCATTGGTAACGGATATTAAATGGAGATGATTGTCCTCCAAAGATTTGAGACAGAGTTTTGATGTTTTCGTCGAAACTAAGGTCCCGTGGGTTCTTTCGATGAATAAGGTTGCTGTAGCGTTCATGTTCTATCATCCCAAGTCTTCTCACGAGTATTCTGATTTTCGAAGCATCGTTCAGTCTGCAGAGTCCGTTGTGGGACAGATCTTAATACTTTTTGAATCATGAGTAAAACGTGACCATTTCTACACCATCGAAATTAAATACATGAATGACATTAATTACTGAATCGGTATGTGTCTGTTGTAGTTCAGTAGAAGCGATATTTACTGAGACATGCACATTTTCTGCAAAATGGCTTCCATAATTCTTATTTGAGATTTATCAAATTGCATATCTTAACGCTTCATACAAACTTCTAGTAAAACCACAGAAAAGTTTGTTATACTTTCTACTTTACAGCTCACAAAACATAAATGAACGCTTAACACTGGCAGCAATCAAATGTTCTGTTGAGTACGATTACAAGAAAAGTAGAACATAAGAATATTGAAAAGTGTGTTAAATATAATGAGTACTTACATCATTATCTTCAACGATAACCGAAACAGTTTCTTCCATTTGATTGAGAGTTGTAATGTTCGAATGATGAGGCTGAGAAATATTCTACAATATGAAACAGTACATTTAATATGAAGTAACGATACAAGTGTCTACCACTGGTGAATACTTCATTCATTCTACATTACTGTCAGCATTTATAAACAAATCAAAGTGCAACAGACTATAACGAATTTCACACATTCACAATGTGATTGCCAAATATTCATGCAGAACATCTGCCACAAATCTGACACTAAATATCATGTGAACACACACAAACTCAACGAGCTGACAAGTCCTAGATAGAACGGAACACGGATTCCACTGTTCACCAATATCTAAACAAAACCGAAGACGAGTAACTGAATTGAACATCCATTCACAGTGAATATATGCCAACAGAGATTGATTGATCGATGGATTTATTGATTGGACTATTGAATACTGATAAATCTTTCAATTTAACACCTGGTTCGGTTTCCTGAGCTCCTCTTGTAACACATATGCTAAATCCACACAGCAACTTGAGCACGAGAGAATAGGTGTGAAATATGGAAGGAACGCTTTATTCCAAGGTTAGTTTATGTACATCAGATCTAGGGTATTTTTAGCATTTTAGATCGCCTTGGAGGTCTGGAAACTTGTGGGACCGTTCTACACATAACAGCGGGGTAGGTAATATTCCAATCAGAAATGTGACACGTGACCGTTTAAGTTTCAGATAATCCTGAGAGATTGCGTCCAGTGGATAAGTGAAGTTGTCGATACGTTAGACTACTTCACCTCTCATCCTTTGTTCAGTTGTTGACTCAGGCCAGTCCTGGATTAACAACCTGCGTTTCGAGTAGGAGAAACACTTCCCACACATCCTTGCATTGCTGCTCAGGGCTGCCAAAAGGTTGCATTTTATTAGCATCTTCACCCAACAGGACTATGTCATTTGCGTATTCGATAAGTTGACCTCCTGGTAGGATAACGATGTCCGATAATTCAGTCGACGAGAGCGTTATTTCCATCAGTAGGTCTATGATGAAGTTAAAAATGAAGAAAGTGGATAGCCTTGACGGACACCACTTGAGGTTGCAAAATCAGATAAGAGTTCACCATAAGCTCTGACTCGACTGGTAGTGTTGGAGTAAAGAGCTTTCACAAGGTTTCTGTACTTCTGAGGTACACACTTTAATGACGGACACTGCTACAGAACTTTTCTTTCAACAGAGCCAAATGCTGCTTTTGATTCAAAAAAGATCACCATTGTCGGACGCCGACAAGCATGCCCATATTCTAGAACCTAACGAATGGTGGATATGTGGTCGATGCAGCCACGATCAGGTCTGGAGCAGCCTGGTTTTCTCGTGTTTGCAGTTCACGAGTCTTTGTTAGGCTCCCGATAGTTATCGAGGCTGGTATTTTAGATGCTATATTAGTCAAAATAATCCTTCAGTGGTTATCACAGAGGGATTTTGACCCCTTCTTATATGTTGGGACAATCAGTAGCTGCAACCAGTTAGATGGCATTACGTCCAGTTCGCGGTATTCAGCAAAAATCGCTAAAATTGGACCACCGTGCTTAAAGACCTTTGGAGTCAATCCATATTGACCAGTTGCTCTTTGTCGTTCCAGATTAGCTATAGCCTTTCGAACTTCAGAGAATCAGAGGACTTATTTCAATGTTTCATTCATGGTGTTTTGGAATGGTGGGTAGTTGTAGAGTCGCTGAACGCCAGCTGAACTGCTCTCTAAAGTGTTCCGCCCATCGTTCCAAACGTCTGAGCTGAGAGCGGACAAGAGTGTGGCCTTTCTCCGAGATCATCTCAATTACACTTGACCTATTAATTCCAGTTCTTTAATATGCTGATAAGCTGTCTGATGTTACCTACAACCGCTGTCTTTTCCGCCTCCTTTGCTTTCGTTGCCCTTCACTGCTCACGGTCGTCCCTTAGAATTCTGGTTAACCTAGGTCTGATTTGATTTTGCTCTTCATCGTGTTCAGAGCCTGATAGGATGAGTTTATGAAAATCTATCAGTACAATAGACTTAGAAGAAATCCATTGGTTTCTTGTAGCCCTTTGGTTTAAATCATTGATAGATGTCGCTGCTATTTCTACAGTTGTTCGTATACCTCTCCAAGCAACATGTTGTTCAGCCTCGTTTTCAGAACTACCTAAGTGTGACCTCAGTTGTTCCTGGAGTCTACTTTTGCCTTTCTTGTCACTGAGTTCAGTTCTAATAGGTCTTCTTGGTGTGGCTCTCTTGCGTCCAGCGAGGCTCAAGCAGATGCGTGCCGGTATTATAGCATGATCGGAGTCCGAACAGGTATTCCAGAATGAGCGACAGTCTTTAGTTGAGCCTCTCCAACGATGATTGATGGCAATATGGTCTATTTGAGTCCATCGTTGGTCTGGTGCAGGGGTCCTCATGTTAGACGATGTGTCTCCCTATGCTTAAAATTAGTGTTTGCTAAAAATAGACGATTGTCTGAGCACAGATGCAACAGGCGGTCACCGTTGTGTGTTCACTGAGCCGGAATACTGAAATACCCACCAAAATGTCTTTCTGTTTGGTTTAAGCTACCCACTGGGGCATTAAAGGCACCTGCTACGAGCACTATGTCTATGTGCTTAGCTTTGTAAAGAAGTTCAGAAAACGTCCTGTAAAAGTCACCTTCACTTCATCCGGGCTGCAGTCAGTGGGAGCATAGGCAGAAACGACAAAAAGGCAACGACGTGTGCCCCTATCCTTCCGAGATCTTACGGAACCGTTCAGCCGAACAGCACGTAGACGACTGTTAACGGGGTCCATTCTGATAGTGCTTGTTCTGTCCTCGTGCTTAGTGCCACGCCTATACCTACCAGTGCACGAGAACTAGCCATCAGGTCGCCTGATACACGGAGGGTTTATCTCATTTGCTCTCCGATTTAGCGAGGTGAGGTCAAGTCATACTAGGATCCTGTGTGCAAGTTCTGGAGACACAGCATACATCAATGGTACGAGATTCCAGGGTTTTAGCCAAGGATGCCTGCTGGCCGATTTGACACAAAGTGCATACGTTGAAGGCTCCAATGTGTAGTTTGAAGCAAGGTTTCGTTAGACCTGGAACAGTGTTTTGAGCACTAGAATCGTTGGTCACGGTGACACTTGAGGATTAAGTCAAAAGAGCAAGTTTACACTTGATAGTCTACGTAGGAGGAATAATAGGAATTGAAGAGGAAGACTGATTATGAATACAGTGACCGTGGTCTTAGAGGCGATTGTAGTGACCTGAATACGTGACCACAGTGCTCAGAGGACAACCGCTTGAAGCCAATCACATACGACCATTATTGTGCAGTTTTCGTGTCGTATCCCTACTTGTTGGGACCTTACTTCCGGAGAACGAAATCCTTCTTACAGCTCTTCGACCAACCTGTCTGGCTTGATAGGACATAAGAAACGATCGTTCATGCCAGAAAAGCTCAATTGGTTCCTTACGAAGAGCACGTACGGCCACCGCGTCAAAATGGCACCAATGTTCGAAATGCATATTTTAAATCACAACTGAAGTCCGGTTGGTGCTTTGGATAAATAAAGAAACTGTAGAATTAAAGTTCCATCATCGAAAACTTGCAATGTGGAATATAAGAATATTGAAAAGTGTGTTAAATATAATGAATACTTGCATTATTATCACTCGTAGTAAACGAAGCAGTGTCTTCCATTTGGCTGAAAGTTATAGTGCTGGATTCATGATTATGACCAATGTCCTACAATATAAAACAGTACATTTAATATGAAGTAACGATACAAGTGTCTACCACTGGTGAATACTTCATTCATTCTACATTACTGTCAGCATTTATAAACAAATCAAAGTGCAACAGACTATAACGAATTTCACACATTCACAATGTGATTGCCAAATATTCATGCAGAACATCTGCCACAAATCTGACACTAAATATCATGTGAACACACACAAACTCAATGAGCTGACAAGTCCTAGATAGAACGGAACACGGATTCCACTGTTCACCAATATCTAAACAAAACCGAAGACGAGTAACTGAATTGAACATCCATTCACAGTGAATATATGCCAACAGAGATTGATTGATCGATGGATTTATTGATTGGACTATTGAATACTGATAAATCTTTCAATTTAACACCTGGTTCGGTTTCCTGAGCTCCTCTCGTAACACATATGCTAAATCCACACAGCAACTTGAGCACGAGAGAATAGGTGTGAAATATGGAAGGAACGCTTTATTCCAGGGTTAGCTTATGTACATCAGATCTAGGGTATTTTTAGCATTTTAGATCGCCTTGGAGGTCTGGAAACTTGTGGGACCGTTCTACACATAACAGCGGGGTAGGTAATATTCCAATCATAAATGTGTCTTGTGAGTGTTTATGTTTTAGTAGCTTTTAGTATATTACTTCATACGCTGATATGATATGAACTGCGCCAATCTTTTCGGGGAACGGCTCACCGTTCTGGTGGAATAATCTTGGTAAATATTCCGATAAACGAAGGCGGGAATTTCGAATGCCTTTCTAACTTCGTAAACAGTTTTCGCCATCTCACTAGTCTCAGAGGTCACCAGTCACAATTTAGCTTCAACACTTTCGTATCATTCTGAATGTTGCAAGAGTTCAAAAAAATTATTTGTACGTGTACGTGTAAGTATCCGTGTACGTGTGTGTGCATAATTGGTTACGATCTGTTATCAATTTTGAATGTATGCACATACAATGAAGTGAAATACTACAATGTATTTAGTCATTTAATTTGTGTTATATGCCTACACTAATGAGTAGCATTTAAATGTTCTGTTGAGTACGAAAACTAGCAATATGGAACATAAGAAAATTGAAAAGGTTGTGTTAAATATAATAAGTACTTACATTACTAGCATCCATGGTAACCGAAGCATTTTCATCCATTTGATTGAAAGTTATAATGTTGGAATTATGACGCTGACAAATATTCTACAAAATAAAACAGTATATTCAATATGAAGTAACGAAACAAGTGTCTACCACTGATGAATACTTCATTCAGCCTACATTACTGTTAGCATTTATAAGCAAATCAAAGTCCTACAAACTTTAACTGATGCTAAATATGATAATATCTAACATCAACTCAATAAGTTGTCAAATCATACATCGTATAACTTCAATGAACACTTACCTCAACTTCTGATTTCACGAAAATCTGTGAAATTTCATCAGTTTTCGTCGACTTTATATCAATATTTCTGATTGAATATCCCCTCTTGATTTGTCAATTCATAGTGTCTTATAAAAGAATGAAATATGATCAAAATCGTTGTTTCATTGGTAACTAATCATTAAAATAATTGAAATTTTAATTAGAATCTTATATCTTCACTTTCTTCTCATGATCTTGTAGTGACCTCTTTTTATCAAGAGAACGCGATTGGTCTAATGAAAACAATTATTATGATAACCAATTATACCAGGGATTGTTTTACTGTACTTGTTTGTTTAACTGTACTAAAGACATCCATTCTTCCGTTGATTGTGACCTTGCACGAATTCGGTTGCGCTCAGTAACCATACTTGTAACCTGGCACGATCTCGGTATTATTTCAATACCACGAGATCGCTAACGAATACATTTTGACTATAGCCATCAACTACCTTCTGATATTTGGCTTATGGAAGATCTTATCGGTTAACTGGCACGTAGTCTTCCTATAGTGGTGATCATGGTCAACCACGACTCGTCGCCACACTACAATCTATTCACATGAAATATTTGTTATTTCAGAAACGCTTAAATAGTGCCTTATTATTATTATTGGTACTATTTTTTAAAAATTTTGTGGTACCATTCTTATCTAGCTAGTTTTTTGTTGTTGTCAACCACTTTGTATTTATGTTTTCATTTATGTAGAATCCATCTATGTCTTGTTGAATTTTCTAAATTTAGACCATCATGATATTATCATTTATACAATTACATTTTTATTCAATAACTGGTATCTATAACCAAGTAAAGTAGTGAAAAATATCATATCAATGAAAACCACCTTCTGTAAGTCATACTGTGGTGCGTGCTACTTATATTGATATAAGTAGTATGTAACACAAGTCAGGAATATATAATGTCTAGCAGCAGAAGATTGGAAAGATCAAGAAAAAAAGAATGAGAATAGAAAGCTATTAGTATGGAAATGCAAGAACATTGAAATTCCAGACAATTATTGAACATTTTGCAAATTAGTTATTATAGTATGGTTTTTCTATGTTACTAAGAAACTCTGTAATGTTGTACAAATTATGATTCGGTTGTCCTCACTCATGTTCTACTTCACTATAATCCGATCATTAAAATCTCGTGGAAATCGTAACTCCTGAGGTTGATCATTTGTTTAAAAACTAACTTACTGTTATTGATTTATACCCAGTCTATTCATTATAGTCTCCCTCAATACTTTAAAAATATTTTTAAAAAATATTCCTCTCATGACTACTGATTTATCAGAATGGGTTTTGTGGAGAGTTTTAGAAATTTCACAGGTTGAAATCATGAGTCAGTTGAAGCTAGACCACCATTGAAAACCTGGAAGCACTGGACGGCCGTTTCGTCCTGGTATGGGACTCCTCAGCAGTGCGCATCCACGATCCCGCATCACGCGGGTCTCGAACCCAGGACCTACTGGCTTCGCGCGCGAGCACTTAACCACTAGACCACTGAGCCGGCATCTAATGGTGTTAATGTCTAACTTCAACCAATCCACGAAGTTGCGCCACCGTACACGATTGTCTTCAGTGAGTTGTTATCTCACAACAGACCGGTTGAACTCCACTGGTAACGGCTTCTCACTAGAACTCGAGTTTTTCTTGAAGTCAGTCACTAATGAGCAGTTGATTATTATCAGAATGGGTTTTGTGGAGAGTTTTAGAAATTTCACAGGCTGAAATCATGATTTAAATGTTTGAACAAATAGCAATTAGAGTGACCACATCAGATTATCGGAAGAAATGATACCAATATGAAACAACATCTGCATGGAACTCCGAAATGAACGATAAACAACAACACCAACAACAACAAAAAGATTCTATTTGCTATCAATAGTAGAAATTATAATACCTTCAAACAAAGTAAAATCATCCAATGATAAGTGAAGAAATTCTCTAATCCTTTAGCTTCCAACTAACAGCAATTGTTCAATTGAAGGTATTCATCCAGTCGATCAATCAATCAATTATGCAATAACTTTCAAAATCAAAGGTTGTTTCTATCTTATAGTGTTGTTAATGTTACAGTATCAATCTTAAAAGTATCATATTGAGTCATTAAAAAAAGAGATAAAAACAAATTCAGTGAAGAAATTTTTTACTTCGACGAAATCATTTCTTTATGCTGTGTACCTGAATTTTATGGTCGTTATGTTATGTAACCCAGATGAAGTATCCTTTAAAATGATCTACATAGTGAAAAGAATGGGATCATATTATGATTGGTGATCAACTGTTATAATGGCGTCATCTATTGTTAGATCTGGTCGTCGCTGATTATTATGTCGAAATCACTTAATACTTATCGTTGTAAAAATGAGGAATCACCGCTATTCATAGAACTCGAAAGTAAGAACAATAAGGCCCCCAAATGCTCTAGTACGGCCGAAGATGGAAAGAGCTACCTCTCCCCTTCGAAATGCTCTCACATGGTCACGCGTAAACAGCCACTCCCAGGAAAGTCCTACTTACTGACTTCTCGTAGCATTGCTGTTGTTTACGAAAATGAGAGAACGAAAAGCGAATGTCTGGCGCTTTAACCAGGTTGGTGGAGACGGAGGGTACACCCAGGGGAGTTTGAAAACCCTGACTTCAAACCAATGGTGCACATGGGCTCCAGGATTATGAAGGAACAAATGACATATGGACCATTTGTTGGTCACCGACTACCGACATGATTCACTGCCTTGTGAATCAGACCTTCAAGTTAAAGGCTCTGGACATGACCTACTAAGAAAACCACCTGCTTCAGTTTGGGCACCCGGGCAGTATCATAGCCCATGCACAAACCAATTGACTTGTGTGGCGTCTATATATCCGGTATCTCTTTGTACCAATATTAATGTGTTCAAATAAATAAACAAATCAAAATAAGAACACTAAGACTGGTACAAGTAAAGATTTATTAAACCCAAAAAAACAACGACGATAAGTCTAGTCGAAAATACACTTACTTATATGTTGATTCGTACACTCATTTTGATTACTAATTAGGTTGAAATCATATATTACATCTCAGTCCTACAGGAGGTCAGTCGCGGCTCCGGTAGCTCAGTGGTAACGTCTGTGACTGTGAAGCTGGGTGACACGAGATCGAATCCGCCAGGTAGCACCAGTTCCTTCAAGATTACAGGTACACCTTGCTGACGAGTGCCAAGTAGCACGAAAGCCGGGTTCAGGGTTTCCTGTGGACTACCTCCAACCACCATCTAATATCAATATAAAAAATACTTAGGGTTACATGTGATGTTGACCATAGTTCCTGTCAATTATTATTACAAGAATATCATATCTTCAATAAACATTACACTGAATAACCATCATATTGAATTAAATGAATCTAATTTTGACTTTTTTGTCTACGCAAAATACTTCAGTTCCGTTGGCCGGACACTATTAGCAACAACCAACTGTGGGAAAGAACAAACCAGATTCCGGCGGAGGAAGAAATCAGGAAGAAGCGCTGGAAGTGGATAGGACACACATTGAGGAAACCACTCAACTGTGTCGCAAGGCAAGCTCTCACATGGAATCCTGAAGGTCAAAGGAAAAGAGAAAGATCAAAGAACACATCACGCCGGGAAATGGAGATAGACATGAGAAAAATGAACAAGAATTGGATAGAACTAGAAAAGAAGGCGGAGGACAGTGTAGGTTGGAGAATGCTGGTCGATGGCCTGTGCTCCACTAGGACTAACAGACGTAAGTAAATAAGTAAAGTAATTTTGACTTTTCATCCCGTCATATTAAATCAAAGAGAAATTGAATTCGAACTCATACATTACTGAAGCGTTAGTAATTCACCAATTCAAGCCTAAACTCTGTATTATATAAGCAGTACATTTCATCTGTCATGCTTCCTTAGCCTTGATTCCCTATGATTCCCTCCTTACTAACTCATTCATCATTTTCATTCTCTTATTCTCTTCGAACTTGTCAACTATTATGTAATCTTCTTTTAATATTCAGAATCTTAAAACACTTTATCTTGTTATCTCTTTCTTTTCATTTAATAGATTCACACATATCTATTAAACACAACCATAGATATGAATATACAACTGAAGTAAATGATTTCATCAACAAGAAACTTCACTTCATTATATTCATTTTCAATTTCATTCAATGAAACTATTTAGTTGGAATCAATTATCATAATAATGATAATAATCTTTGCTAAAATCAAGTTCATACAATTAGAAAATACCATCTACTATTTGAAAATTTTTCATAATTAATGATCACACCATATTTGTACATCTTTCATCTTATACCCAATTAGATGGAATGTAGATGTAAACTAAATATTGATGATAATTTCTTAAGTAATTTGGTTTTTACAGACAATTTAGGTCAACAGACTAAGATTTAATAATACCATTTTCAGATCATAGTATTTGGCATGAAATAGCATATAATAAGACTAATATCAGAAAAGGTTTTCTGTGGATATTATAGTAATTTTGATAGTTGAGATCATGAGTCGATTGAAGTTAAACCATCATGGAAAATCTAAAGGAGTCCTACAGTAGGATGAAACGACCGTCTAGTGCTTCTAGGTTTTCCATGGTGGTCTAGCTTTAATTGATACATGATCTCGACTATTAAAATTACTACAATATCCACAAAAATCCATTCTGATATTAATCAATAGATGCTTACTAGTGACTGGCTTCAAGAGGTATTTCCTGGAGTTCTAGTGAGAAGCAGTGACCAGTAGAGTTTAAGCAGGTCTGCTGTGAGTTAGTAATTCACTGAATACATTGGTGGATGTGTCGCTTAATTTCGTGGATTAGTTGAAGGTAGACATTAACACCGTTGAATGCCGGTCGGCTCATTGATGTAGAGGTAAAGCGTTCGCGCGCGAGACTGATAGTTCATGGGTTGGAATGTCGTTAGACTGGATCGTGGATGCGCACTGCTGACGAGCCTACAATAATACGAAACGATCATCCAGTACTTACAGATTTTCCATGATGGTCTAGCTTCAATTGACCCATGATCTCAACCATTGAAGTTATTATAATATCCTCAAAAACCCCTTCTGACACTGTTAAATTAACCTTTTATCAAAATGCTTGGTAAATTCTCTATTCAAATATTACGTAATCTGGTAGATGTTTAATTTCCTTTCTGCCAACTACCCATTTAAAAAAGAAAGAATATTTTTGGGCGAATAATTGTTTTTAATGACTTCGTCATTAGGGAATAAAGTTACAAATTCATACTTCAATTACTACTTACTTACTTACTTACGATTGCTACTCCTTGTGACGAAGTATAGGCTACCCATTAGCATTCTACATCTAACTCTGTCCTCCGCAACCCTTTCCAATTCTTTCTAGTTGCTATTTATCTTTTCGATGTCTGCTTCTAATTCTCGATTCAGTGTGTTATTCGGGCCTTCCTCTTTTTCGTTTCCTTTCTGGATTCCAAGTTACCGCTTGCCTCGTGATGCGGTTTGGTTATTTCCTTAATGTGTGGTCTATTCACTTCTAACGTCTTTCCCTAACTTTCCTATTAGCTGCAAGCTTGGTTGTTCTCTCCTACAGTAGGCTATTGCTGATGGTATCTGGTCAACGGATATTGAGTATCTTGTGTTGACAACTGTTTTGTAATTACTTGCATCTTTTTGATGATGGCTGTGGTAATTCCCGAAGTTTCAGCTCCGTACAGTAGAACTGTCATGACATTCCTATTGAATATTGTGACTTTCATATCAGTTGACAGTTGTTCTGAGTTCCATATATTCTTCAGTTGTAGGAATGAAGCCCTTGCTTTGTCAATCCTTGCCTTTACGCCCGCATCCGATCCTCCTTGTTTATCAATGACGCTTCGCAGGTACGTGAAGGATTCCACATCTTCCAAAGCTTCTCTGTTAAGTCTGATTCGATTGGTGCATGATGAGTCGTATCAAAGAATCTTGCTTTTCCCTTTGTGTATGTTGAGACCTACTACTGCTGAGGCTGCTGCTACACTTGCCTTCTTTTCCTGCATTTGTTGTTGCTTGTAGGATAGAAGAGCCAGATCATCTGCAAAGTCTAAATTGTCTAGCAGCATATGATATCTGATTCCTATATTGTTTTCATCACAAAATGATAACAACTGGGGGACGTTTTTTAAATGATTGAAACTGAACGGTGGTTTTATTTCGATTCCAGAATCTTTGTTAGTTTACCCTTAGAATTGATTGATCACTGAGTTGTAACCTCCTACAGAAGGTATTTCGTGACTCTAATATCTCAGCACTAAAATCTTATATTTGACAGTGGGTAATGCAAGTTCAAATCCCATAGGGAGCATCAGTTATCTCAAAAATGGATATCAGTCTTCGAAACTAGTGACAGCAGACCAAAGTTGAGGAGAACTTTTTTTCACTATTTCCAATCATCTAATACTTTACACTCAAGACCCAAAAGTTTTCCAATAAGCGAATTGCCTATAAAACAATGAATCAGAGCCAAAGGATTTCCATTTCATTCACTAGCCAACTCTGTTACACCCTACATGAGACAATTCCACCAGTCACAACCTCTCGTGAAAGCCTTAATAACCTACCTTAAACCTACTGCTTTCGAGTAAGTACGTAATTATGTTCGGTTAGGTGACTTGTGAAGATTGTTCAATGCCCATATTCATTTTTAATACAATTAATTGACATTAGTTAAGGAACTATTGGAAGTCAGTGATAACTAGTTTGAACCTTTCATACTAGTCGACATTTCATCACAGTCTTTAAATGAAAATTCCTTGTCTCAACACTACTAACAGTTTGTAATAAGTAGTTAAATATGAATCAAGAAGATTTTTAACCATAATGAACATCGTAGATAAGATAACATTTCAATCGCTCAGTCCAACTCTATTGTTATCACCGACTGATGTTAGACCACCATTGAAAACTTGGAAGCACTAAACGGCCGTTTCGTCCTATTGTGGAACTCCGCAGAAGTGTGTATCCATGATCCCGCTCACCAGATTCAAACCCAGGGCCTTCAGTTTAGTGTGCGAGCGCTTAACCTCTAGATTGATGTTCAGTAATAATTAGAGGATTACCACCAAACGAGGAATGTATTTAACCTATGTTTCTATCATTGACAAATAACGACTGATAACATTGTTTAATTTATCATTCAGATATGTTTTATAATTATATTATAATTGATTTGAAGATTATTGTACAAACTGAATTAAATGTTGTTAAACTCTTAGAATACCGAACTAGCTTTAAACATGTAAAATGAATGAAATATAAGAAGTTGTTTCATCTTGGTTGAGAATTTCACACAAGTGTATATTCGTAATTCCTTAAGGAAATGAATTGTAACGACCACATTATTTTAGACTACTTTGCCCGACCATGGCTGCTACATTGACGTGGCGGTCAGGATTGCTTATAGTAATAAACTAATCGAGCTACATTGCCTGTAACAATCGTTCCTCAAGGTCCTAACATGTCAGACAGGTCAGTTGAAGAACGGTATGATTAAAAGTAGCAAACCCAAGGTCCGAGGCCGAAGTCGTACTGATGATTGTACAGAGGTGTGATAGCAGTAAAGCGTTTCCTTCAGACAACCAGCATAATAGCGATTCTGCCCTCCCACAAGGAGGGGTTGGGTTAGAAAAGGTCAACACTAAAAATTCACATCTCACCTTATCCCACGGATATCCATTACCGGCGGTATGGTTTCAACAAGTACGGAGCTAACACGAAAATAACTTACAAAATGGTCGTTTGTGACTGACCTCAAGCAGCTGTCCCTTTGGCACTATGGTCACGTTCTCAGGTCACTAAAACCACCTCTAACACAATTTCCTTTTCAGGTGCCTCTAGAAGAACCGTTCCACGATATGAGCAACCGGGGATAGACAACCGCCCTTATACCTCTAACAGCACTCAAGACCACTGCCTTCACAATCAACCTCCCTCTTCAGTTCCTATTATTCCTCCTGACCGACTGACTGAAACTAACTAGCTAACATTCTGTAGGCTATGCTTTCTATTTTAGTTAGATACCGCTCGATCAACATTCATAGTTATGTTTATTTTATTTGCAATGTGACTAAATGATACCAAATATGACTTCTTTCGATATAAGTAAGATTTATTCCTTGTCTTTCCACTTAATTAGCAATTTGATCTCATATATACAAAAATTACATATCAGTGTTAGAATTGAATGTCCGCCCAAAATATTTCACTTGGGATATGAATGCCAAGAAATCGATTAGGATTCAAACAAAAAAGTTCAATTAGGTAACATTTTCCTATAGCGTACTACCGAAAAAGACACCAATTACATTGTTGAAGACGAGCATCTTTTGAATACCTTGTGAAATGATAAACGTTGAATATAGTGTAGCAGAACAGAACAACACTATGGAAGCTTCTTTAACACTACGACGTGCCTCAGAAGATAGTCAATATCATACGGAATTCCTATGATGGATTACACTGCAAAATCGTGCATGGAGGACAGTTGACAAAGTCGTTCAAAGTGAAGACCGGTGTTAGGCAAGGTTGCTTACTCTCACCCTTTCTCTTTCTCCTGGTGATCGACTGGATCATGAAGACGTCAACATCTGAAGGGAAGCACGGAATACAGTGGACATCTAAGATGCAGTTGGACATCTAGACTTCGCAGATGATCTGTCTCTTCTATCGTACACGCAACAACAAATGAAAAAGAAGACGACCAGTGTAGCAGCAGCCTCAGTAGCAGTAGGTCTCAATGTACACAAAGGGAAAAGCATGATTTTCCTATACAACACAGAGTGCACCAATCCAATCACAATTGACGAAGAAGATTTGGAAGATGTAAAAACCTTTACGTATTTGGGCAGCATCATTGATGAACAGGGTGGATCTGATGCAGATGTGAAGGCGCGGATCGTTAAAGCAAGAGCAGCATATTTACAACTGAGGAACATCTGGAACTCAAAACAACTGTCAACCAACACCAAGGTCAGGATTTTCAATACAAATGTCAAGACAGTTCTACTGTATGTGGCAGAAACCTGGAGAACTACAAAAGCCATCATCCAGAAAATACAGGTGTTTATTAACAATTGTCTACGCAAAATACTTCGAATCCGTTGACCGAACACTATTAGCAACAACCAAATGTGGGAAAGAACAAATCAGATTCCAGCGAAGGAAGAAATCAAGAGGGAGCGCTGGAAGTGGATAGGACACACATTGAGGAAAGCACCCAACTGCGTCACAAGACAAGCCCTCACATGGAATCCTGAAGGCCAAAGGAAAAGAGGAAGACCAAAGAACACATTACTCCGGGAAATGGAGATAGACATTAGAAAAATGAACAAGAATTGGATAGAACTAGAAAAGAAGGCCCGGGACAGAGTGGGTTGTAAAATGCTTGTCGCTGGCCTATACTCCATTGAGAGTAACAGGCTTAAGTAAGTAAGTAATAGTGTAGCAGGATGGTGGGATCATCAATTTTGATAATGAAAGGTTTGACGATTTCTGTGACTTGTTATTGAATAGTTGTAAGTTTAGTGAAGAATATCCATTAGATGAAATTCAATCAAGATTTAAGATAATGTCATATGATATTAGTTTCTATTCACAGAGAATGTTCAGCCTAATTTACCTTGTTTATGACGGATTGTTCACAATCAAATAGACTTAACAGAAATTTTTCCAGAAAAGAAACACACTGAAATATTGAAGTCTTATAACTGAATATAAGCAAGTAATTATTATGAGATTATGTAGTGTTAATTGTTGATTCCTTCTAATCATCAAACACTGGACATTTACGAACTTGTTGATTGAGCTTCTGTAGTTTGATAACTTCATCTGTCTCGGTTGTTTAAACATGTGGTATGAATTTCATCCCAGCAACCTCCACAATATATATTATTTACTAATGCTTAGGCTGGCTGAAGAAAGAGTCAGGCCAGTCAGTCTATGATATAGTTTGGTGGTATGAAAGAAATCTGAATAGAATTGGTGATTGTCATTGCATCACAACACCCTGATTTGGGTTCTACAGATGGTGCATGTTAATGATGTGAGCTGTTATCAGACATGGCTAAGGTCAAAGGCCAATAGTGATGTTACGATAACTCTCTTCTATATTTCTCATTAATGTGCAAGGAACTCTGTTATCTACAGGAAACCATTCACAGTTGTATTACTACCTGAAATGTATCTTGTATTTTATATATCGTTACTTTTTCATTTGACTAATCTCTCCTCAATTTATATGAAAAATGATAGTAGTAGAAAAAAAACATTCGAAACAATTTAGCCAGTAACATAATTATATTTTGACCACATTTCCTATTCTAAATCTGCTTAAGTTAAATTGTCTATTACATTCTGCTAGAAAACAACAGACGGTTAACAAGAGCATAAAATTGTGACCTTTCAATCTACCGGTCGATATTTTCAAGCTTCATCGAACTAAATACCATAAGTCTACTGTACTAAATGATCATAGTTGTGACTGTGATATGTAAAGTGAAATTGAAACATTGAGATCTTTTGATCTGAATGATAAGTATTATAATTCATTAGTTAGGTCCTTGTAATTGGTTTCACAGAAAGCCTGCCTTAATTGAAAATACTGTTCAACATAATCAGCAGTCTACTTCAATAAGATATTGTTATACCCCGACGAGAATTATGAATGGTAACTTTTGAGAAGTATTGATGGACAAATATTATATGTATATTCTTAATGTACAATTGTTTAGTAGCTAGATTATATATATCTATATTTCTCTTATTCTAAGCTTTATTTTGACTCATAGATTATTATTATACGAGTTGCCGTTCTTGAGTTATGACCAGTCTATTAATTACAGTCTCCCATATTCATAGCCACACTTGCTAGATCCTGTACAACTGTTATTTTCTATTTTATGGTACGATGTGGTCTTTTCGATTGGTATATAAACCCAATATGTCTGAAATACATGTTTCATATCGCAGAGGCTGAGATTGGTGTTCTGGACTCTTATAGGCAGGGTTAGGCAGAAAGAAGAACCGATAAGGACTGTAGACTTGTGTGAGTTTATGCTTCATTGGTTTGGTCGATAACTTGTTGTGCTCTAATTGGCGGTATCATTACGTCATATATTAAAAGGGCACAAAGCCATAAAATTTAATAAATTCAGAGGGAGCTGATTATCATTTTAATTTTGGCCTATCAACTCACTTGTTTACATTATATATTGTGGTATTTGAACTAACCAATGAGTTCTTTTTACTTGGTTACTCGCTTATTACGAATTACAAATATAATACTCATTTAGTTCTACTTGGCTTGAATTGCACTACTTCAGGAATTCATAGCACATTACTTCCAGTACTTCTAATCATCATCACATATATATACATACAATGTTTATAAAAATCTTACTAACTTATTTGTGTTTCTTTAATTTCGTCTGCATTTAGTACTTAAGTCTCCAAAACATTAAAACGATATAGTACTGTGCAGAAGTTTACACTTTTACCGGTCACTTAATATGCTGTGTAACTTATATTTCTGACTAACTGCAAAACAGTTTAGCGATGATTCTGTTTATATGAGAAATAATAAAGTTGTCATATATCTTAAATATTTTCATTGTTACAAAACTGCTAACTAACTAAATCTCTCTAGTTAAAGTCGTTATGGATACTTTGTCATAATCTTTTGAATAAGTTATTAGTTCTTTAATAGACGTTGGGCATATTTTATGGAAATGAATTTTTACAAACTAAAGCAAATCAACTTTACACATATTCATTCTAAACTGTAGCTGTTTGAAAGCTTTTGTTCAAAATACTGGCAAGATTAGGTCAAAGGAGATTTTTGGTATGGTTATTACAACTAATCCCATCAATATTGGTATATAGATAGTTGTTGTTAGCTGTTCATTTATCAATTTAAGAACTGATAAATAAATGTCATTAGAATCCATCAGAACGGTATTTTGCAACTACAAACCATAGACAGATCTGCTGTTTATGTATGAGCCAATGATTTTTTCGTACTTGATTCGTTTATGGTTTTGAATTCTAAATACAGTACGTTTGTTTGTGCTCATCTAACTCTCTCTGGCTTAAATTGCACTATTTCGGAAATTCCTAGTTAATACAATAATCTGAATACTTCTAATTATCATAAAACTGTAAATTAAAACTAGCTGCAGGATATCTACGAATATGTGATAACAATATCTAAAAAATAAACACCCCGTGATACCCGGAATATAAACCATAACATCGATATTATTTTCACGACAAATTTATAAATCCTTTGTTGCAATGTCATACCATCTAAGTTGGGACGGAAGGCATGCAAGCTTCTAACACAATAAAGTTGTAGACTTATAACGAAGGGCATTAAGAAAATTTAAAAGCAATTCATTTTAAAATCAAGTAAATATGAATACCACCAACAATCAGCTTTAATCTAACTATTTGAATTTGTTCTTTTGGTTATGGTGGAATACACAAACCATAGTATCACGTTCTAAAATTTGTAAGCCCAATGCATGATGAAAATATAGTGCAATGGAGCATATCAGATTTATTGAAATCGTATATTTTACTTTGTCCAAACAGTAACTTTTCACGTTTGATATTCCTTGGAGTTCAAGGCAGATATAATAGTTTACTAAACACCAGAAAATGATTTCTGCGATGCATTTCATTATGTTGACCGGTAACCTTTGGAATTGTAACTAAAGTTTCTTAAATTTCAATCGTTTGCTAGCCATAACTCCCAATCAGTCGTAAGGAATCCATTACTCTCTATACTACTAAAGGCTGAACAAGTTGTTGTAACAGTTTGTGTGTCTTACTTTTCACATGACTCATAGGTATCGCTTTCTCCAGGCTACTTTAACCCTACTTGTGTAAAAACTGTCTGCTAGTGGCACAGCTGACAAGTAAATATTTGCGCATCGCTGTTCTACTTACTACAGAGTATAGCTCAATTAAACTTCTGTCCTAAGTGGCCAAAATGAAGGATACAAATGGTTCCAATCACAAAACTGTAAATTTTTGATTGTGAGCAATATTGTAATCTAAATCACATACCTACAAAGAGTGAGGAAAAATATTGCAAAACAAAGTGAAAGAGAAATTTGTAGGTGCATGTGAAAACTGTAAATGCACCTTTCTGGATACCATAGTATTTCTGAAATAAATTTGGGGATAAGTTGTTACAGAGTTCAAATGAAGAAAAAATAGTGTGTTTTCTTCAGAATAGGAAATATGAGAAATCAGTACACTAGCCGGTGTGAGTATTTGTGCAACAATCGTATGTAGGCACTTTTTATTATAAATGTTTAATATGACATTTATTTGGCAACGTAAATATAATCGTATCCTTCCAGGAGGTTTATGTCTTTTTCTATGTCTTCCATTTCTTTTTCAAGCCATAATTTGTGGTGCATTTTTGGGGGAGTGTCAATCATAACGGATAAAGATTGATACTGTCTATATCTTTGCTGCCACTTGTCTTTTAGTTGATCAATTAAAGACTAAGTTGATAGAAAGTTACGAAAGTAGATAAACAGTCCTACCTTTTTCTCATCTTTTGTGATAACCATCAGAGCATTTTTCTCCTTAAGTTGTTTAGTGTATTCTTCATAGTTCTTTTGGGCTTCAGAAGCGGCTTTCTCACGCTCAGATAGATATTTCGGCAATTCACCAAAATCCTGTATTCATTCAAAGTTTGTCAATGATGAGTGCTCACCTTACGCTTAATATAAAAAGGCTCAAGACCAGAACACTTGATATCAAACTTATGGCCTGTCCTCGTATCTACCACAAACGGCTTGGGTTTTGAAGGCACTGACGCTTCTATCATCCTTATATTCTTTTTGATAAAATCATTGCATGAAACGACGTTTATTGCTTTAGATTTAAGAGACGGCAGGGGTTCTCTTTTAGCTGAGAGGTTACATTTATAATAGCTGCCTGGATATTCATAAAAATTGAACCAACAAAATTAAGCTACCCTTCAGTGGCTCGTCGTTTTTACGAAATAATTCAGGTGCTGAGTGCCTCATCTTAAGATAGCATTGCGGATTTGGTGGATTAACTTTTGGGACTCCCATAGTTTTACAAGGAAACTTTTTAATGTTAAATAAGGATATTACTTCTCTCTGGCTACATGATTTATATCTAAAATCAATATGATAACAAAGAAAACTAAAATTACCTTGGTAAGGAAGCTTTAGGTGGCTGTTCTAAAGGTATTAAATTATATATGCTTTCCCTCATCGAAAACTGTTTTAAAATGTGCGCGTTATTGTTGTCATAGTGCTAATTAGATGTCCAATGTTTCTTTTTCAGCCATCGCGTCAAAGTTTCAGAAAATGAGTTAAACCTAGTAGTGCCGCCCGTTAAAGAATCAGCTAACTTCACCCTAATATTCATCAGAAATCTAACACTCATACAAGGGCTTGATTATTTTCAGGTCATTAGAGCCGTTCGTCTCATTACGGTGGGACTGCGGGAACTAGGAGTCATTATCTCGTTATGCAGCTGTTTGATAAGTAACATTAGACTTTTAAAAGTTGGAACTCAAATAACGATAAGAAATGAAAGAACGTACGTTAATGAGAGAATGAAAATATATTTAAATCAATAGATACGCGGGAATACTACAAAATAAGAGCATTTGGAACAAAAAGACGAAATAGAAACCAGACCAGAAAATGCTCTTCGTATGCACACGTCTACCCATGTCTGTGCGTGTGAAACCCCTTCTGTGCGCATTTCACTTGACAGTAACTCCTGGTTTTACTTTAACTGTAAGGTTAATTTTTTAATACTTTCATTCTTACATATTGTGTTCATATATTTTCGACTACAAAAGCGACTATATGTATTTATTTCGCTTATATTTTTAGTTACCACCACCGTCCGTTCATCATACACCATTTCAAGACTGTCTTCGTATAATTCTACTCAACTACTTCTCTTCGTGGGGTGCTTCCATATTGCATCTCTGTGTTCAAGTGTTGCTACTGGAAATTGTTGGATTAATCTGCCGTTTGACGATAGGACTACGTGTCTAGTTTGCCTTAGATGTTTTAATTCTTTGAACAGGTAGTTGGGTAATTACCTCTAAGCTAATAATCCACTTAATATTTTGTAATGTGTTAGTGTCAAGTTTTGAGGTACAGATCAATGCTCTCCGCATGGCAGGAAACACTTTCTCTGTGATCAGTTGACTTTACTAAGTCTCTCAAATATGGATCTGCCTACCCAGTAATGTAGAGTCGGGGAGTTGTCTTAATCTAGATTAAAGGCCTGAAATGATTGGCTAATTGGTTCAAACTTAGGGCCAGAAACACGTGGGTCTAAATTGAGAATAATGGCTCTGGAAAAAAGAGACGAAAACTATTCTATTCTGTGACTGGTCGATGAGTGAAAGTGAGGGCAAAAGCGAGTCAACTGGAAGACTTATTCTTGACTTCCAGTCTGGATTAGTATAAAAAGATGCATGAATAAATAAATAAATAACGCTACCACAAAGCTCAAACAATTCGAAAAATACAGTTATGTCCAAACAAAGCATTAGGATATAAAAATGTTTACAAAATGTCACGTTTGAATTGCAAAGGCTTTGGAACTGAAAAGGATATGGCAGTGAATCATACATCAAACGACAGCTTAGGAATAACCAGGGACAGAACCAAACGTTAGTATTTTATAAATTTTGAATTAAGTGATATGATATTCTCCAAGACAGCTTCCACTGCTTGTCATGACTTCTTCATTTGTCTGTTCACATCATCTTTCCACTTGATAAAAAGGTTATAACTACCATTTGTCATTGTGGATACGTATGGGAAAATGACTAACGTTGTGACCCTTGTAAAACGTGACCAGTCCAGGTAAATCGAATAAATAAAAGAAAAAATTGACTGGTCACTTGTCGCAAGCAACAACTAAGATATCATCATCGACATCTTCCCCTGAAAACATTGCACGCTTCCCTTTTTAGGCATAACTAGAGAAACTGTGCTCTCCTGCATTTCAGTAATAAATTTCTCATAAGGTTCTGTTCTCATCCTACAGTCTTCTGAGTCGCTGTCTGAGGTTTCCTACACAAACCCACGTTTTTAGATTTCTGCGACGTGTCAGAATTTCCCGGTATTTGATCTGCATGGCGTATCCATTTTTGATATTCAGCTGCCGATAGTGTAGTCTCATCAGCTGGGATATTCATATATCACTTCTAACAAATTGCACCCAGAAAGAAGTTTCCTCTGTTTATCTCCTACTGCTATTCTCTTCTGCTTAAATTGCTAGAGATGTCTCACTGAGGAACTGGGTGGTCTCCACTGGGGCTCTTACACGTTTTATTGCCATGTTTTCCTTCCGAAAACGTCAAAAACCATTTTCACTGACCTTTTCTCTCAGGATGCTATGGTTTCGAGGGAACATAAGTGACAGCTTTGTATCGTCGAACGTCAGAGAATAATTAAGATGTGAGTACCGATTCACGCTTGGTAACAACTGATGTTTGAACCATATAGAATAACAATATCTCTCAGAAATAATCGCTTACCTCAGTATGTAATCACGCGCCACTGTAGACGATTCTCAGAATGTTCGGGTGTTTTCGATTTGGAACCAAAGTCTGCTAGTAGGGCCTCGTGATCAAGCGATCATAGAAAATGTCCGCATTTTCCGGTAATAGTTCACCGAAAATGAAGAACTGGCATCCCTTCAATATTACACCTCAAACTATTAAGCACAGGAATCATTACCACGATTTCCAAAGGTTTCGAAAACAATTAAATTCGTCCAAACGGTGGTGTGAATAGGGTACCGACAACGGGTAAATTCATCCACAGCTGGGCACGAGTAACCTATCCGTCAAGAAAACAAACCAGGAATCCAGTCAGGAGCTTGAAATTGAACCGCTAGTGTAACTTTTAACCTCAAACATAAAATGGGTTTCCCAGTTTTGAGTACCGAAGCTGTATATGACCCATCCAGGCGCTGAGAAATGACCTACATAATTGATCACAAACTTTATCTACATGGTTACATTGAGCAGTGATAATCATTTTCAATCACATCGGACAATAAAATTGCCGCCAAAGGCAGCCATACCAGCCTAAAAATAAATTGTCTCATAATTTCGTTGTTTTGATTTGTTCAACGCCTGAAATGCTTTTTATCTCTCAGTCGTAGATATGACAGATTCAGTGGAGTGAGGGTTATCACTCAGGAACAAAGCTAGTGTTCATGTGCTGACCATAGTTAACTTGATGCAACCAAAATGGATACAATCGTTCCTATACATCACCTATCTTGACGTTCATTTCTTCGTTCCACCACGGAAGTCACTTGGATGGTTTTGGAGGAGCTGAAGATCTAGTTAGCCTCTTCGTTTACCCTGTGGTGGTATTGATTCTCAACAAATGATCCTTAATGTTGAACATGAAACAAGTGAGAAAATCCATATTTGACATTTAACATAGAGAGATCAAAAACTGTGAACGCGAGAATAATTAGTTAATAATAATAATAATAATAATAATAATTTATTCTCAAGTAACACTGTTATATGAGGCATGACACGTTACGGGCAAGATCGAATTGTTACAAAAGATACAATTTTCACTGTAGTAAATTACTCAGCTGGGTTGATATTTTATAATTTATGGATATAGATGGTTTTAGTTATGAGCTTATTTTCAATATCGTAGTTGATGTGCATTATGAAGGTTGCGTTGCGACGTGCAGATGATGATCATGAATAGATCCACGTGAAGTTGGGGGCTTCTAGAAACCACAACCTTATATGCCCCAGGAATATCTGAGGCTTTGAAGATGGTGCGAGACAAAGTCACCCGTTCCATATCTGTTTTCGGTGGCATATCTCGAGGGGTCTGAAAAAGGCTGTAAGAAAAGGAAGGGACGAAAAGCAGAGCAGACGATGATCATGGAGTAATAGTTGAGGTATGACTACTCAGTATAATCCTCTTTTATTAAGATACGTATCAAGCAAGATCATTCAAATATGTTAAAGAAAATAAGTGCAAACAAGGTATGAGTGAATAAAAAACTGTATAAATGAAGGTGGTTCTGAAAGAAGCTGAAGGTATGGAATTACGTGTAGTTATAAAGTATAGTGCTGAAAACAGTATTCTGATAAACAAATGGCTGCTAGCAGCAAGATTTGGAACGTTAAACGGCTGGATTTTTCAGTTTTAAAAGACGATCTACAGAAAATGGACTCGGAAGTATGCCCCTTAATTGATGCAGGTGTTCATTGAAACGTCTTACCTTAAACGAAACTCCGTGTAGATCATTTTATCTTCAAAACGGCCTCCAAACGTTGTATAAATCAAACTATTTGCATGTTTAAACTAAGAAGGCACAAATGGGAGGAATACATGCAGATAAGCAACGTCAGCAGTTTCAATCTTGAAAACAATACGTGTAAGACTTATTTTGAATGCATTGTGTGTGGAAATCCCTCCACTTATACACTTGAAGTTTGTTTCTATCGATTCCTTTACTTGTACATTGTGTTAGTCTTTTTGATGCCATTCGAGTCGGTAATATTTGTATTTTATTATAGTTTTTATTTTTCTTACACCTTCACCAAGTTTCCGTGTTTCTTCCTGAACTGTACTTATGTTGTCTTACTTGATCCTTGGTCTTGATGGCAGCCATATTGGTTTGTCCCTCCCTTTGATTGTGTTGCTTGTACTGACTGGAATTATTCATTCTTGATTGTGAATTGAGGCACTCTTCCAGAATTGGAAACACTGTGTTATAAAGCAACCTAAATATTATCGTTTAAACGAGTCTGTGCGTGGTCTATCCAGACAGAATAGAATAACATTTATTTGTTGTGATTGTTAATTTTCTCGCATCCTTTATGAACTTCCTTATTCATTGTAATTAAGATTTGATCAATTGAACAATTATTTGTTGAGTAGCTGGGTGGTCATATTTGTTTAAGTAATAATGTACATTCAAATCTGTAATTAATTCCAGAACCATCATTTTGCCCAATCACTTTGTTTTTGTTTTAACCGGACAAGGGCGCGTACCTAACCCACCTAAACAATTATTCTTCAGTCCAAACCTCAGTTTGGAAATAACATGGATAATAATTATTCGATGAGATCTTACGTGGAAGTCACATCACCATCTGAGCCGACTCGTCCTACTGTGTTAGTCAGCAATATGAGGTCTGGCTCTTCTGAAGAACAAATTTGAGCTGGGAAAAGAGTAATACATTTGACACAGTGAGCGAGAGGTTATATGACTGCGATTGCATGACTAATTCATGGTATTTCCATTAGCTGTTTCCGCATTCAGTATCACTGATCTCTCCGTGTCAAATGTTGAGCAGTAACCTTCATAGCTACATCATGTTCAACTTCGAGGATCGTGTGGCTGGAATCAATGCTATACAACCTTATGCGTAAAAGATGTGGACTGCGAAAGCTGTTATGAATAAATATTTAGTTAAGAACAGTAGATAGTAGTGATAAAAATTTGTGTTTATCAGCCGCCACAGACGCTGGTTAATTTATGTAGGATTTCAAATGAAGCCGATAATATTTGCCATTTACAACCTGGATAATTGGCTTGAAAGTGCGATTTGTCAGTACTTTAAATGGAAGGAACATGCAAAAAATTACTTCACAACATTCTACAGGACTGTATTGCTATTGCAAGGGCGCGTATTCTTTAGTCCAAACATTAGTTTAGATCTTACACTACTAATGTTATCTGATTATTAAGGCAATGGGACGCGCTCAAGTAATGAAGAACTGGCAGAAATCACACCAGTTTTTGGCGAAGCTTTTGCAATGATCGTTCAAGTTATCGGTCAGCAACAATTCTTCTAACACACTGAAAGGCTTAAGAATCTCTGATGCAGCATTGCATACGCGAGTACTTGTCATTTGTGAACATACTTTTGCCTCAGCAACATTGCTTTATGGATTGCTACCCTTGGGTCACCAGCTTGCTGGATGTGGTGGGTAGAAGAACCGCCATACTCAATCTCAAGAGGAAGTAGATGAAATATACCCCTTAAATACACCCGATCATACAGGTCTTTTTAATATGCTTAAGCTGATGGATATGAAGTGACTATTTATAGAAAAATTAATCTTTTAATGTCAAAGTAAACTTTCTGGTTTATCAGGCTAAATATAGCGAAACACTAAACCAAAGGCACAATATACATAAAAAATTCATGGTCAAAATATGAAAAAATCAAGTTCATACCTTGGGTAAAACAGATATTTCAAAAGCTAGCAAAATGGATATTTACAATAATAATTTTTAGTAGGTTAAATATTTTGGATTTCTCTTATAACAGAGTATATTCTAAATCTCACATAAACTGTGATAAAAATACTTTTAGAGAAAACTTTGTGCTAGTAACGTTGAAGTACATTCCAGCTAGTTCAACACCAATGATTTCCATTTTATTGTCAATAGTTTTATTCAGATTCATTTCGAGTACGGAAATGTAATGTATTTTCCTCTAGTGCATGACGATAAGAGTACTCTAAAACGTACCCAAAGACGAGCCACAAAACAGTCCGACGGCTCAAGTACTTAACTATAAGGGACCCAGTAGTGATGTTGTAAAGGCTTATGGCTTCCCAAACATACTTGAGCACCCTCTAAAATGCTTACTTATGGCCAGTTTCAGTACAAAACCTAGAGACAACAACCAGAAATTGAAGATAGATCTCAGCAAACTAAGGTGTATGAAAACCTTTTCTTTACGGACAGTCATGTCTTGGAGTTCGCTATTAGCTGAGATGGTACAAGCAACTCTCAGGAATGCTTCATGAGGGAACTTGATATACTCCTAGGGACTCAGGTCTTTCTTTGTCAGATCGGCAGACTAAATTGTGTAGGAGGCTACATTATTATGCACTTGGAAAGCACCTGAACCATATGAGCCGTAGAGAGAGTGACACACGACTCAAGGACGTATGAATTTGTGAGGCACCAGCTGGAATACGATAAGCAGGACGTGGAATAAGTCGTGGTTTGCCGTAGTCCTTGTTACAGGAAAACTGGAGACATTTAACTGATTAGAAACCTTCATATCGAATATTATTGATTTCACTGGGTTTTTGAATGTATTTGTTTTAATCAACCTTTGAACTTCTTTATTTATATGATTATTTTCGGACATTTTGGTTTCTATTTGTCTTTGGTTTTCTATTTGAGAGTTTTTTCGCTTTGTAATTGTTATAATTATTTTGGAATAGCATTTAAGTCGACTTCGTAAATTGCGAATGAAATTTGGTGCCTAAATTGGAGCTCGGTTCTATCGTTACTTTGGGTTCGTAAGTTGCAAATAAATCGATATGCCGTACGTCAATAGCGGAAGCGAGCAAAATTTTGAACGTGGCAGTCTTGCATGTGTATACGAAGACGTCCTCTTAAATATTCTAAAATCCTGATCAAGGTGAATAAACCTCAACGAACTCAACTTCAATACACAAGATCGCCAGTAATACTGGCTAACAACTCATTGATACAAACGTCAGTCGCCCTAACTTTGTTTCGGTACACTGCAGGTCCCTCTAGATAAGATACACAACACATTTATTCTATTCTTTATTTAGTTCTCACCCACGGTGATATTAGTCAAAAAAGTCCCTTTCACCCTCTGGGAGAAGCCATCATGAAGCTAACTCGCTATTATTAGTATTACTATTATTATTTTTATCGTTCACAAACTGCTTTTTCTCATATAAACGTTGATTGCTGCTATAGTCTGTCAACCAGACGCTGTGACTCATCTGGTATAGGAAGAGCATGTAAAAGCGATCAACCCTGAGGCGTTGGCTGAACGCTGAAAATTGGATTTTGGTGCATCAGTGGAAGAGGCATGCAGTCACTTTTAGAGGCTATGTGACGAAGTTGCTCAGCGGTCCCGAGAAAGAAAGACGCACTCATCCTCGAGGGACCGTGAGATTTATCGCCCACTTAGGCAAAAGAAGAGGCACCGGAATGACTCCAGTAGCTTCTGGACAGAAAGTACGGTGGAATGTTACTAGTTTGTTCGAAATCGTAGAAGTATAAACTATGCAACTGAAAAGAAATCTGAAAATAAATTGCCACAGTCTGTGATGGAGCAGCTAAAGCGGTTAGTTTCATGGATCGACTACAGAACAAAAACACACCCATAGATTCCAAGTTTAATTACTGAAAAGAGTGTCTCTCAAACCATAGAGGAAGGCCAGGGCAAAGTAGAAGTCATGTTAGATTACTTCAATGCAGTCTTAACTCATGAGCCTTCTCTAAACCAAATACTCACCCGAGAGCGAATATCACTTAATTGGCCACTCACTACGGACTTACTATTGGCACCAAGCACGTCAGACAGAAAAATCGACATGATGTGGTCAACTACACCCAAACATTGTAAGATAAATTACACTAACCTGCTAACTACGTTATCCTAGATTTTGTTTGACCAGATGTTACCTAGAGACTGTAAGGAGGCAACTCTCACACTAAATAACTTTCATCAAACCACGATCTCATCAGCCTCACATCTTTCGCAGTAAATACTATGCCATTACGTCTTTGAGGAAACCAGCAACTTACAAAACAGTGAACAACATGGCTTCGGGAAAGGATTATGTTGCACCGCTTACCTCTTTATAGCAAGAAATTTTTGACAGATTCTAGTGATAACGGGAAATAAGCTGATATTGTCAAAATTGACATAAGCCAAGTATTTGATAAGGTTCTACAAAACAGACTTCTTTCGAAGCTGGAAACTTCATAAATTACCGGACCTCTTCTAAAGTGAACCAAAACTTTTCTGGTAGGTCATAAGCAGAAATTGGGCATAAATTCCAAATGTTTCTAGTGAAAACCAGTTCCTGTGGGAATACCGCAAAGCCACGTTCTGGCTCTCTTGCTTTTTGTGCCATATGTAAATGTACTAATGAGTATCTCTGAGTTCCCAATGCTATTTTATTTTGATAACGTTGGGAGTTTGTGAGAAGTAGTGTGGGAGGCAAGTGTACGTACACACCAGGTGAACCTAGACGTTATGATTAGCTAGTCTAAAACATAGTTGAGGCCTGTCATCAATGATAAGTGTGTCTATATGCACACTGGAAATGCAACAATAATCAGCTACAGCGTTGAGGAATGTTAGTGTCCTTTTTCAAGTCTCGCAACACTTGGGAAAATAGTGAGTCACGATCTTGAGACAACAGCACACTGTCTCGCGGTTGCAGCTAAGGGGTTCACAACCCTATGTGTTCATGTAGGTAGATGATTCTCTAAAACAGATAGCTCTGTTGACTTTCGAGATTGATCTTGGCCTCATTAGCACCCTAGCTGAATACGCTCGGTCACACAGCCGTACTAGATCACGAGTGGTTACGTCTAGCTAAGTATCCCTTACACCAATTAGCCGGCTTAGATCAAACGCTTCTCAACTTATTGACAACCTTTCAGATACATTTACGAATTCTTCCGTCCCTGACTTCCGATCAGATTGGATTGTTATCTTTAGATTATAAAGGTCTTACAACTCTCTACTCTGTCCGTCCTCAGTTCATGAGGTGAACCGATTTTGACGTATAGAACACTTAAAGATGGTTTTTGACCTAATATATCTCTTATATTTATTCCTTATAGGTCATGACAGCTTGTAGGAAATAATAAAGGATTTCAGAATTCAAAAACGGACAAAGTATCCGTGGTATACAAGTTTCACACTAAGCCATCGATTCTTGAAACTTGCTACCCGACGAAGTGGTGGCTGCACCTTTGGTTGACGCTAGAAGCTAATAGAAGCTTACTAGAAAGTTGGTAACACAGGACGTTAGACTTCTGTTCTCAATACACACAAATTCCAATCTGAAAAAGATACTGATCATTAGGAGAAAACTGGGCTATAGAATTACAGGATGATCGCAACTCATTATTGGCACAGATGGACGGATCGTCACTAGAAGTGAATTCTAACGAGAGTGTGGTGATGCAATTAGATAACTATGATGACTTGTATCACTGCACAATACGTGGATTTATGTTACCCAAAGTAATGGACTATAAAGATTTAGGAGTCATATCAATATATCTTGTCTTTTCATTCCGTCTAGGACTGTCGTCCAGACATATAATGACTTAGGAGTCATCGTTAGCCAAGACTTAAAGACTACTGCACACTGCCGTGCAATGGCCGCCAAAGGTTTTAGAACGTTATGGTCAGTACGTAGAGCTTTTAGTCATGTCGACGCTAAGACGTTTTTGACTTTGTATACAGTGTTCGTACGTCCTAAACTTGAGCACTGCATACAAGCGGCCAGCCCCTGCTTAAAAAAAGACAGTGAGCTTTTGGAAAAGGTTCAGAGAACGGCAACCAAGCTGATTCCCGGAATAGCGAAGCTTCTGTATGAAGCTCGGCTGGCCAAGCTGAACCTTTTCCCGTTGTTATATCGCAGAACTAGAGGCGACTTGATTACAGTTTTCAAATTGCTTAGTGCCAAATTTGCACCTGATATGCCCTCATTTTTCTTGTCTTCCAAAACAGAGAATTTACGAGGACACCCAAAAAGTTCATAAGCCGAGAACAAATTACTTGTCAGCTGACTATCGACTTTCCCATCGAATCATCGAGTGGAATTCACTACCTCAGCACGCGGTTGAGGCTCCATCCGTCGACTCTTTCAAAAGAAAGTTGGATCAACTGAGGGACCACCATTGCCAGGACTAACACAGGCCATCGGGCCTCCTGTCCTTCCCAAACTGAAAGTGATGACTAGGAAAGTTCAACAACTGAGATCAAATAGTCTACGTCTGGAGTTCCGTTTCTCACATCAGGTGATGAGTTACTACACCGGATTCATAAAAATAGCTAATTCAGAGGTGGTAATATATAAAAGAAAGATTGCGATAAGGATATGGTACAGGAAGAAAGAATTAGAGTCGATGAAGATTCACAACCTCATCAACTGATTTACTATCATTCCCTAATACCCTGCGTCTAACCTCACTATTACTTACGACGGTGATCCCAGCAGATGCCAGCAATATTTCTAAGGCATCTGTGGTCAAATACTAATAGCTTACGAGTGTCTTCTACTCTTAATGGTCATGTTTCGCTGCCGTAAAGTAAAACAGAACGGACTGCCGCGCAATATCTCGCCTTCGCCAAAGGTGACGCAAGTCGACAAAAGCCAAGCGAGCTTTTCGAATCCGTGCTGAGATTTCGTCAGATACCAACCCCTTAGGGCTGATCAGACTTCAAGATAAGTGAAGTTGTCAACGCGTTCGACTACTTCACTCCCTATCTAGTTCAGGTGTTGACGCAGACCAGTCCTGAAGCAACAACTTGCATTTGAGGGAGCTAGAATTCTCTACCAGAACACGTAATACCAGCACATTCCGTTATTATATTCAAAACGAGATTTGAGCCCCCACAGTGTTACAGACTGCAACGATTAATATAGGTTGATAGACCTATCCTTATTACCGAAGACTGAAGGTCACTGCGCGTTGTTTGATCCCAAGTTTTCACGCTCATGATTTCGACATGCATAATCTAACATAAAGATTATGGGGAATTGTTTTGGATTTCGAAGTGAAAGTTCTTACCTTCTGGATCAAGAGGTTTACGAAACTCAAGATGATCAGGATGAAAGCCCTAGGACAGATGCAAGTCCATTGCTTACAATTATATCTCGCGTTATTGTAGTTTAAACGACTAAAATATGCGGAAATCTTTCCTTAAGTCAGCTCAAATTTCATCAAAATATGATAAACGGAGATGATTCACATAATTATATGTTCGATATCCGCTTTTGTAGAAGACGGCATGAACCAAGTGATCAGTCAACTCCTATCTAAATTCTTATCCGTAATGCTTAATTTTCTCGATTAGTACTAAGTGTATTAATGCCCCCATAAAAATATTGACATAGGACTGCCGTGTGTTTCTTGCGTCCCATTTTTCTACATCCTATACAAGTATCAGATTCAGACTTAATCGTTAAGTACGAGGTCGCAAGTCTGTGTTAGCTATTTGCTGATATCGCTCTATAAGTATCTAGTATTATATGAATTTGAATTCACTAGAAAGTAGGTTCGGAGTTCTAATCACTCGTTGGTAAGACATGTATAACACGGGATTTCTGTTTGTTCTCAGGCTTTGAGCTTTCTGTAAATAAAAAAACCTAAAAAATATCAGTAGACAAGAAGCAAATAGATATAAAATAGTAACGTCTAACATATAGTCGAGAAGGAAAGGAATGGTCTATTGTACATGATGGGATGGATTGATTATTGTCTCATGGTATTACCAGTAAAAGCACATTCATCCCTTATGAGTTGGTGTTCTAGTTTTTACTTCAGTCAGTCAGTGATCTTGAGTGCTTTTAGAGGTATGAGGGTGGTTATCGCTCTCCGACTGCCCCAACCGTGGAGGGGTTCTTCTAGAGATACCTGAAAAGAAAATTGTGTTAGAGGTGGTCTTAGTGACCTGAGAACGTGACCGCAGTGCCCAAGGGACAGCTGCTTGATGTCAGTCACACACGACCATTTTGTGAGTTATTTTCGTGTTAGCTCCGTACTTGTTGAGACCTTGCTGCCGGAGACGGATATCCGTGAAGTAAGGTTAGGTGTGCATTTTTAGGGTCGACCCTTTCTAACCCCACCCTTCCTTGTGGGAAGGCAGCATCGCTATTATGCTGGTTGTCTGGAGGAGACACCTTACTGCTATCACACCTCTGTACAATCAACAGTACGACTTCGGCCTCGGACCTTGGGTTCGCCACTTTTAGTCTTACAGCTCTTCAACCGACCTGTCTGACATGTTAGGACCTTGAGGAACGGTTGTTCCAGGCAATGTAGCTCGATTAGTTGATTACTATAGGCAAGCCCGACCACCACGTCATTATAGCTGCTATGGTCGGGAGTTTTCACTTCAGTGTCACCTAGTTAACGCACACAGTTACCATATTTATTTTATATCTAACTTTGTTGTGTTCGTTTTTTCTCTTTGAAAATAACAGCATCAGGTGCCTATTTATCATATAAGTCCAGGCTTGCCTATTCTTGCATCCGATCTGACAGAGGAGGAACAAATACAAATTGTTAAACGTATTCACATGCTTCAATTTCTTCCTCTAACAAATTATGTACCTGTGAATAAGGAGAAATTAAGAGAGTAAGAAAATTTATGTATATGTGCTTATTTCGCTTCTTGTTTTACTATCCATCTCAAGTACCTTTAGAAGTATGAGAGCGGTTGTCACTTCCCACTTTTTCAATGCGGGTAGATAACTATTATTGAGAGGGCAGAAAATGGAACTGGATTATCAGTAGTCTCGACGATTTGAAAGCGCAACTACATGGTCAGATGAATAACTGCCTAAGCCTGATGCCACTTAAACTTTTTGGAATAGTTTTCGGAGTGTCAGCTCCATAATCTTAAGGCCTCACGTCTATCGAAAAACGTCTGTGGAACAAGTTCAGGCGGACTACTTTTGGTACAGACACTTTGTCTAAAGGACGTTACTGTCGTCACCCTCTTGTACAGTCTGAAGTACAACTTCGGCATCAGACCTTGTCTTTGCTGCTTATGCTTCCCAACTATGATGCCTAGCGTGCTTGAAAATTTAAGGAAATAGTGTTTTGGCCAGTGTGACTCAACTGGGTTACAAATTTTTATTACTTTACGCTCCCACTTTTAACAGCAGCACAACAAGGAAGGCAATTAATACGATGAGAAACAAAGGGGTCGTAATAGCAGTATCATTGATGATAAAAAGCTAAAGATAAAAGTTAGAATGGAAGTAAAGAGGTAAAATTATTAAACATTAAGACACAAGATTTAGAAAAAACGATAACAATGTGAGCTGCAGCTATTACTCTGACAGCTATTACTCATCTCTGTGTGTTTATATGGTATGGGAAATTAAGTCGATGCACATGCATCCCAGGCTTATGTTTTTTAATAAAGGAATGACTGGTGTGATGTGTTCCAACTGAATTCGAGCTATCATCCAACATTTGCAGTAGTAGGTTAACAATTATCGTGCGAATATCGATTTAGGAGTTCTGTGCCACCGGATATCACTTGTATTGAATCTAATTTTATATTACTTTATATAAATAACCGTTGACCTATATATATAATGTGTAATTAATTACTATTTTAGGTGTATTATATGCATGAATGATTTAAAACTTGGAGATGAAGTACGTTACCTGCCCTGTCTACATACTTATCATCGTATATGTATTGATGAATGGCTTATGCGTTCATTTAGTTGTCCTACATGCCTTTTAAATTTAGAACCAGATACTTCACTGACTACTACAACAACAACAACAACAGTAACGGCGCCAAGAACACAAATTCTGTTCTCATCAGAAAATACTGTTGCACCGACAGTGACGTGTGATTCATCCCCAACAACAAATAATACTACTAACCCTGTTATATCATCCACAGAAGTAGTAGTATCTCCCGGATTTAATCAGTCATTAGCAAATGACTCTTGCCCAAATATCAACTGATACTCAATCAGTGTAATATCGATCATTGACACGCTTCAGTCATCTGTGATATATATATATAACTAAGATGTGTTTCTGTCAATCTGTCTTCCATTTAAATTCATATCTTTTGCTTTATTTGTTTCTGCATCTATATACTGTGCTATTGATGAATTCAACTTCAACTATCTGTAACTGTAACTAATCAAGAATGTATAGATTATTATTTCTATCATTAATTGTTATTAATAATAACAATACATAGTTCTACTGCATAATAATAATAATAATAATAGTGTCATAAGCACCTTTATTTCTTCATATATATCTCATTATAGAAATTTTCATTGAATTCCTTAATCGAATTGTGTTGATTGTCATTCATCTCTATATGAGTAATACAAATTCATGCTCAATTCTTATTATTTTATCAAAGCTTTACATTTCAATTGGACATATTCATTAGTCATATGTGTACCACCAATATTCACCATAGTCTTCATGTTCTTTCTTTTTTTTTTCTTTTTAATTTATGTAATTTTTTTATTTTACTTTATTGTTGTTGTTCTTGTTCTTATTATTGCTCATTTTGTTTTCATCCCTAATGATTCCGCCTGGAACCCCTCTGGGGCTAAGATAATAATAGTAATCATTATTATTATTAATATATTAAGTAATATATGTATATATATTGTTTATTTCTCTTTAAATCAATGTTTTGTTAGTTTACTTTTAATTTCCTTATTCACTATATCCCTTTTCTTTTCCTCTTTCCAAATTTATTTCATTGTATTATACTCCTTGAATAACATCTTCAAATCTTAATGTTTCCGATTACTGCTTATACTCTCACTACCTATTCGACTATGGGATTTGAATCGACAACTGCATCTATGTTGTAATGTGGTGTGGCAACTTGAATTGATGTACGTACGTACGAAGTTCTACGTTGTTACTGACTGACTGATTGACTTATGTTGTAATGTTTTATATGTACAATAACAATAGTCTTAAATATGATAACAATTACATTTAGTATCATTTAGTGAATTTATAAAGTTTCATTATTCCTCTTCCTATTGTATCTGTATGTATATATACATAAGTTTCAATGTTGTACTCTTCTGGTTTATCTTCTATTTTAATTTGATTGATTTTAAAGAGATTATTGTTTTTCTTTTGGTTCTTCTTTAAAAAAAAAGCAGAATTATCTCATGTTTATCATAGCAGTTTTTATATTGATAAAGTTTACATTTGATCCCTGTGATAATAATCTATTTATTTCATTTGTCATTTCAAACAAAGGAACGATCATCATTAAACTGTAAATTATAGTGTATTTAAAGTGTTTGTCAATTATCCCTTTGCTTTGTGTGTGTGTGTATGTCGGGGGGTGTATGTGAAGAAGCGCCTTAAAAGATGACAAATAATAATGAAATGTTTTTTGTTTTGTTTTATAAACTGAATGTTTTGTTTGTTTGTTCGTTGTTGTTGTTGTTGTTCTGTCTCATTATTTCCCATTTGAGTCATTACTTTGGTTAGTTACATAATGCCTTATCAACAAATTATAGGAAATTATTAGGTCTTCTTTTCTCTTCATTTTTTGGTAGTAGTAGTAGTGGTGGTGGTAGGGGGGATATTCATTCAGTCTTGTTGTGATATGTTTTTTCTTTAAAAAAGAAGGGGCAAGATGTTTATTTATTTGATTATTTCATTCATTTTAAACAAAAAAACAAAACCATAATGTGTTGTATTCATTTTATGACATAATCGAAGTAATTCTCTTTGTATCCAAGTAACTATTTCTATGAATATAATGTTGTTTATTTTGTTGTGTTAATAAGGTATGACAATTTACACCAATGCATATATGTGCTTGGTTCTATGTTTGTAGCTAACTGATTGACTTTGATATAGTTACTATATGAATTGTATAAAAGAAAGGTAATTATGTGTAATTTTAAAGTATTCAACATGATTCTTTTAGATTTCGTTGTTGTTTTGTGTGGGTTCTTGTCATTGTATTGTACTTACTTACTAACGCCTGTTACTCCTCGTGAGGGAGCATAGGCCGCTCACCAGCATTCTCCATCCAACTCTGTCTTGGGCCACTGTATTGTAATCTGTATATATACAACTATGTATATGTTGATAAGTTTAACCGGATTATACTTTGTTTTTGTGTGTGTATATATATATGAACTTGACTGTTGTTTATTTTGTATGGAATAGTTGATTTCCAATGTTGTAGTAGTAGTAGTAATAGAAGTATGATAATTTTGATTTTATTGTGTTCTTTAATTTGGATAACTTAATTGATTATTCTGGCAAATATCATCAATGCTTAATTCATCATAAAAGAATGCTCAACTAGTTCACTTTATGAATAACATACTCCCCTGTTTGATTATATTCTTCATAGATTTTGTTCTTTTCATTTATCTTTGCGCATTCCTAGTAACTATCTTCTTTGATGATATTGACCTATGGGCATTTGAACAGTTAACGTTGTTCTCTGCTTTTTTTTGTATACATTGATCAATTAGGCTTAGAATAATGTTTTGGACGTTAATCAATATTTAGCAATTGGGATTCATCTTGATTTTTTTTGTTTTCTTTATCGATACATATAAAGCGGTTTATTTGGACAAGGCAGTTAAAAAGAAGTTTTTCTTTTTTTTTGCATCATTGATAACAGTTTTGTAGAGAAGTTCATGTAAACGTAAAAAATAATTTGTAAACATACTTGATTTGCAGAGATTGTTCAACTTCTAATGTACATCATCATCACACTTACAGTTTATTCAAGGATTAAACGCATGTTATTCAGGCCGCATAATGAGTGGGATACCTTTAGATGTCCACACCGGTAGATGTGTCACTAAGAACAATAAATGATAGTTGGTAGTCGACTAAAACAAGGAACATAGACTTTACAATAACAAGTGGTCTTGAAATATTTCTATTCTTGCGAGACTTTAAAATCCTAAGTTTATTCCGTACTGAGGGGTCCTGTACTAGAATGAAATAAGTTGTCTGTTGTCCCTTTGATTTAAAATAGTTGTGGAGAACAAACTCCATATTCTCAGCCAAAACTATTCTCCATCGTTTGTTAATTAGTTAATTGTAGTCAAGCGTCTTGCCTTTAATATCTATTTGTTATGTAGAAAATTACTCTATATTCATTGACTTTTCTTCATAGTGTGGGATAGTATAATCAACGAGAACTGAGATGAGAAAAACCAATCTATTATTTAATACAAAGTTCTCCCATAAAATGTGACAAACATACGTTCGATGCTTCATCTACAAATCCTTTATCAACTCCGATTTCATCGTTCCATCATTATCATGAAAATTACCCTATGTTCTCATTCTCTTCAATTCAATTTTTTCAACTTTCTACTGTTAGGCATTCCACTTCGAATTGGTGTTACATACTACTTATATCTGTCGATAGTTATAAGTAGCCTACATCATATTAGGATTGTTTCATTCGGATTTCTTTAAAGATGTACTTTTATTAATATTTCATTATTCAAATAGCTTAGATCGCGTTAGATAGAAGTAGTCGAATGGATAATTTATAAAGGTTAACTCATACATTGTTCTTGCGTTTTCATACAAATTGCATTCTGTTTCTATTCTTTACTCCCGACCGAAGCTGCTACCTTGACGCGGTGGTCGGGCTTGCCTATCGTGATGACCCAACCGAGCTATATTGGCTGGAACATATGTTCCTATAGGTTCTACCATGCCAGGCAGGTCGATTGGAGAGCGGTAAGACTAAAAGCAGGAACTCAAGGTCTGAGGGCGAAGTCGTACTGCTGACTGTAGAGGGGTGTGACAGCAGTAAGGTGTTTCCCTCGGACAACCAGCATCTGCAGCGATGCTGCCTTCCCACAAGGAAGGGTGGGGTTAGAAAAGGTCGACCCTAAAAATGTCACACCTCACCTTACTTCACTGATTTCTGTCTCCGGCTGTAAGGCCCTTTGAAGAACGGAGCTAACACATTAAAAACCTTCCACGAAAAGGCCGTGCGCGACCGGCCTCAAGCAGTTGTCCCTTGGGCTCTGCGGTCACGCTCCCAGGTCGTTAAGACCAACACTAATCCAATTTCCTTTTCAGGTTCCTCAAGAAATACCCTTCCACGGTGTGGGCAGCCGGGAAGTGATATCAGCCCTCATACCCGTAACTGACTGACTATTCTTTACTGTTCGGTCCTCTTGTCTCTCTGTTGTCAGACAGTCTATTTACGACTAACATCATCTACTAATTATGTCGATATAAGTAGCACACACTACACATACATCAATATGTTCTATATTTAAGGGTAGAATTTCAATAATGAATAACATAATATTTGATCAGACAATTTATAGTTACCATACATTGTTTCTCATAATAATAATACTAACAACAGTTTATAGTATGTACTTTGTTTAAGGTCAGTTTTAAATCATTTATATTACCATCATGGCTATATTTTTAGTGTTATCCTACAATCATTATGATACAATGATAGTGAATTGTCCGGTTTTTTTTTCAAATATTTGTTTCTAACTTGCGTAAATACCCTTTTCTTAATCACTTGGTGATATGAATCAATGAAACTGTTAAGTGGTGGTGATCTAAACAACTATGTAATTTAGTTACTACTGTAATCTAGTACTTAATATATTCAATTATATTAGTGAAATACAAGTGTCTAAGAAAATGTATTTTCCGAATGAATAGTAATTACCACTATATAGTATCAATAAATTGTTGAAGTAAATCAGGTAGGGAACTTGAGAACAGTTAACTTGGATTTTCAAAAAAACAAATTTGGTTATCACCAATATATTTGAAGTGTGATTAGTAGTGAAATCCAGAACATGTATGTGTGATGTCGTATTCCATTGGTTGCCCCCAAATACCTTGGTACGGCTGAGTATGGGGAGAGTTTGCTCTTCTTCTCCAAATGCTCTCACATGGCCACGCGTATATAGCCTCTGCCAGGGAAGTCCTATTCACTGCCCTCTCGTGACGGGGGTGTTGTTTACGGAATTGAGAGGACGAAAAGCGAATGTCCGACGCTCTAACCGGGTTGGTGGACATGGAGAGTCTACATAGGGGAGTTGGAAAACTATGATTACAAACCAATGGTGCACATGGGCTCCAGTATCCTGAAGGAACAAAAGGCATATGAACAAATTGTTGGTCACCGGCTACCATGGGACTGAGTTGTGCACCTCTGACGAGTTTCATGCTAGGACGAAACAACATTTTAGTACTTTTAGGTTTTCCATAGTGATCTAACATGGATCAGCCCACGATTTCTGTAAAGTCCAGTGATCAATAAAAGTTTGACAATTTTTGGATTTCAATTCTAATCTTTTATTTTTAAAGTCAGTCAGCTGCAACGTAGGACCAGGCACATATGTGCATCGGTTCAAGTTGCCATACCTCATTAACACAACAAGATGGACACCGGATTCATAAAAATAGCTAATTCAGAGGTGGTAATATATAAAAGAAAGATTGCGATAAGGATATGGTACAGGAAGAAAGAATTAGTTCGTGGAAAGAAAGATATGAAGCGATTTTAATCTCTTAGTTTGAGGGAAGACAGAGAGTGTATACACCGACGCCATTGTGATCGATCGATTCTGAGTCATGTCACCAAGAGTCTCCAACCATTGGTTACGATAGTCATGCGGACCCCAACCAAGTAGTCTACATCTACCAACATGGCTCAAAATAGAAGTTAGTGACTTCAAGCACTGATGCCACATTTTGGTTTGGCCATCCCTAACTTTCTTCCAACCATCTCCAACACCGGTTAGCATTGTGCGTCGTGGTCATCGGTGTTCAGTCATACATAACACGTGGCCCAACCATCTCAGTCGATGAAGATTCACAACCTCATCAACTGATTTACTATCATTCCCTAATACCCTGCGTCTAACCTCACTATTACTTACCCTGTGATCCTAGCAAACGCCAGCAATATTTCTATTTTTAAATGTACACATAAAATCAAAACTTAACAGTTTCGATCTGTTATGGTTCACTCCATGAACGGATAATGATTAAGTTCCATACATGGAATAGTAAGTGAGCACTGTCAACCACATTATTGAATGAGAGCAAATTAGTTGTTCAGTATTTTTTCTGGCTTTCATTAATTGTTTGATGCATACATATATATATATATATATATATATATATATATCTGATATGAAAAAAACTTAATCATGAACTGACCATTTAACGCTACTGGTACTAATAATGGAGGGTATGAAGTACATAATTTATATTTTGATAAATATTTTTGTTTGTTTGTTTGTTTATAACTGTGTTAGTGATATTGTTTCAATAACCCTGTTGACCTTTAAGGTTTACGAGTAGAACTGAAACATTATTATTAAATTCACTTGGTGTTGTTTTAGTTGTATCGTCCCATTGTTATTTAGAACTGCAATTGATCAGTCTCTTATTGGCATATGTACATACTGTGTGTATTGCCTCAATATTGCCTTAATTCACAAACATTATAAACAAAGATAGATAGTGGCTAGCAGTGAAATCCAGGATGCTCTCTATTTCAGCTATTAGGACTCAGTAGTTAAGTAGATAACGCGATGGAAATTGCAGCGAATGGTACTGGGTTCGAGTCCCTCCCAGAGTGAACATCAACTCTGTGAGATGCAGGTACATCCAGGTGAAGAGTCCCGAATCGGGCGAAACGCGCCTTCTGGATTCCACTGCTAACCACTATCCATCTTTTATTATTATTAGACGACATTGTGGGCCTGCAGATGTATCTCTGATTGATGACCAGTCTTATATGATTAATTAAATCACAGCCATGGTATGTTTAATATTTGTCATGTTGATTGATTACGAATCTGGATTGAATTAAGTAGTATGTGTGTTATATATGAATTACAATTATTTGACCATATAGTAGTTTTGATAAAATGGGTATGCGAGTTTCAAACTGTTAAGTGATGTTTCCTATGGGATGAGAACTAGGATTAACAAATCTCACAGTTTGAGATGTTACCATTAAGTCATTCAGTCCACAACAACCTCCTTTAAGACTGAGGTGTTAACATTTATTGATCACTTAGTTGAGATCAGTCTCATCTTTTTCTAATCTGTAATGTTGCTCAAATTCCATTTTTTGACAAAATGTTTTTCATATTTGAAACCATTCAATAAAGCCTCCTCACTTTGGGGAATAATATTAGTATACTTATAGTTTGGAAATAACTCACATGATATCATGCTTGAATATCTGGAGTTCGATCCTTGGTTAGGTCGTGTATGAGCATTGTTAACAAACCCCATACCAGAACGAAACAGCTGTCCAATAGCGCCCGTGAATGCTTAAACCCAACTAGAAACAGTATGGAAATGCTTAAAATTCTATTTGCAAATATAACTATTTATGAAAGCTGTTTTCTGATTGACTAGGAACTAATTGGAAATGAATCACAATTATTTTAAACTCGTCCTTATTACTGAACTTTCGCTGTATTTACAAGTGAAATGTATCATCACACATGAAAGTATTTTCTAAATCATAATAATTTCAATACCTGACAGTTAAAAATGTACTGTTATCATTCACTTCAGATTCAGATTTGTGTGGTAAAGACAGAAGGTCTAAGGCCTATGATTCTGTGAGTGTCTAGTCTTCTCTTGAATGAGTCAATTGAAGGTGCGAATACTATTGCTTCGGGTAACAGGTTCCAAGAATTGATGACTCGGTGTGAAAACCTGTATGTCACGGGTATTTTATTCGTTCTTGGCTTTTCTACTCACTTGCTATATCCTCTGAGATGCTCAGATCTAGTGGGAAGAAAAAGAGGATATATTAGGTCCAAAATCATTTCTTAGTATCCTAAACATGAAAATGAGATTACCTCTTAATCTGTGGTATGACAGTGTAAAGAGGTCTAGGTTTTCATGCCGCTCTTTGTATGGTAAATCCTGGAGTACTGCGAACTGTACCGGAAGCTGCCTTTTGTACTTTTCCCAGGATATCCGAGTCTCCTTTTAAGCAGGGGCTTGCAGTCTGAACACAGTTCTCAAGTTTAGTTCTCACTAAGGTTTTGTATACTGTAGTCAACATGGTAGTATCTAACTTGGTGAATATCCGTCTTAGAGCCAATAGGGTTCTAAACCCTACAGCTGCAACCTCGCAGTAGTGAGCTGTGGTCTTAACATCATGACGCACTGTTACCTCAAGATCCTTGTAAAACTGGACCACAGGTATAGGCACTTTTCCCATGCTGTACCTATTTACATTTGTACCACCAAAGTGCGTCTCGTGGTATTTTTCGCCAGAATTTTACATTACATGTCGATTAAAAAATTGTGAAATATAAAGTTCAGAAGCATTAAAATTGTCTACAGTAAATGAAACGACCATTCAGTCATAGTGTAGTGTGTGCTACTGATGTCGATAGATATAAGTAGTATATATCATCTATCAGAAGTGAAATGTCTGGCGGCAGAAGGTCAAGAAGATCAAAGAGGAGAGAACGAGAACAGAGAATGATTGGTCTTAAGTACAGTAGTCAAATTAGGTCATTCAATAGCTAAGATTGCTATTGATTAGTTGGCCAGGGGAGGAGAAGCGGTTGAAGATATTTCTTTGATTCATGTAGCTCCGGTTTCTTCATGCAGATGGCTACTATTTCAGCCACTTGAAAGACTTTAAGTCTCGCAAGCCTTGGCAGGAAATTAGTGATCTGATAAATAATTGAAAAGGATTGGTTTATACTGGCACTATGAGCGATTCGCACTAAATGGGGCAATATCTTCATCAGACCTTTGCTGAGCAACACTGGGAGGTGCTCACCAGCACGAAAATGTAAATTCCTAGAAGTTCGATCAATATGACTTGCTCTGCAGGATCAGTCGAACTGATAAATACAAAATAAGGTGGTCATTCTAGACACTTCATCTTCTAACTTTGGCGTCACGATTGGGCACGTAGAAAACACTAATCGTAGTTCTCGGGCGTTGAAAGAATTTTTGGATTGTTTTCCGTAATCTCTGAGTTGATATTTCACATGAACAGGCATTTCTTATTCACCATTTGTATTTCGCCTATTCTCACCTTCGTGAACATATATTTAATTGTAAACTTTCTAAGGTATCCGTTGTCCCTAAGAGTATTACGCAAGGTTTTTAGCTCTTTTTCAACTATATCCGTAGAACATATAGTGCATATTCAATAACTAATAGTTGTGATCAGGTTTCTTTTGTACTGCGGAGGTACAAAGCTAAGGAAATGTGTGTCCTGTCCTGTACAGGTATTTTTCCTGTTTAAATTCCTTTTTAATGATCCATCAGCTTTCGTAGTTGAGAGTACGTCCAAAAAGGCTAATCTACCATTACTCTCTTCTTCAGATGTAAACTGAATATCTGGATTCACTTAATTAAACTGCCTAAGAACCTCTTGCTGTGATGGATTATCTTTTCAAAGGATGAACGTATCATCCATATATTGACAGTAAAATGTGAATTTTTGGATAATCTTTTTGAGTGGACCATTTTCTAGTTTGGCTATAAAAATATCATCTAGTATAAGGCCTAATGGTGAACCCATCGCAACACCATCCGTGTGTTTATATATTTATCCGTTGAACATGGAATTCACATTCATGATGCATCTCAGCAATAACTCTTTTACGACATTGATAGGAACTGTAGTTTTAATTTCATTTTTACTCAATTGTTCACATGTATATTCTACGGTCTCTATGAGTGGAACATTTGTGAATAATGATGTTACATTTTGATCTTGTCAACAAATTGGAATACATACTTAACACTAGGTTTTACAAGTTTTTCATGGAGACGTTTCAATATAGTCACCAACCATTTAGCTATAGTATAAGGATCATCAAAGCCTCGTTTAAAACAAAGAAAGAGGGCATTTCAATGAACATCATCCAAATCGACCAAGGTCCTGGGTCACAAGAAGCACCACCACAAGGAATGGATCACTGTTGGTACACTGGATAAGATTCTAGAAAGGAGGAACAAGAAGGCAGCGATCAATACCAGCCAAAAGTCTTCAACAGGGTATTGTTAAACAGGATGAAGGACTGCGTAGACGCCCAACTACTTCAGATCCATTGGCCGGACACTATTAGCAACAACGTACTGTGGGAGAGAACAAACCAGATCCCAGTGGAGGAAGAAATCAGGAAGAAGCGCTGGAAGTGGATAGGACACACATTGAGGAAAGCACCCAACTGCGTCACAAGACAAGCCCTCACATGGAATCCTGAAGGTCAAAGGAAAAGAGGAAGACCAAAGAACACATTACGCCGAGAAATGGAGATAGACATGAGAAAAATGAACAAGAATTGGATGGAACTAGAAAAGAAGGCCCAGGACAGAGTGGGTTGGAGAATGCTGGTCAGCGGCCTATGCTCCATTGGGAGTAACAGGCGTAAGTAAGTATGATAAGGAGAGTTATGCATATCTAAAACTGGTTTTAGTTGGATCCTTAGTTTGTGTACATTATGGCAATCTATATAATCTTGGCAGATAGGTTCCTATTGGTTTAATTATTTTATATAAACCCGACAAGATAGTACGTAGATATGGAATTGAACAGGGTAACTAAAAAATTATTAACAGAGGGGGTTTGTGGAGATTTTTAGAAATTTCATAAATTGAAATCATGAGTCACTTGAAGTCCCAAACTCGGATGAAACGGCCGTCCATTGCTTCCAGGTTTTCCATGGTGGTCTAGCTTCAATTGACTCATGATTTCAATCTGTGAAATTTATAAAAATCTCCACAAACCCCTTCTGATAATAATCATCTGCTCACTAGTGAGTGACTTCAAGAGATACTCCTGGAGTTCTAGTGAGAAGCCGTTACCAGTGGAGTTCAATCAGGTCTGTTGTGAGATATCAGCTCACTGAAGACAATGGTATACGGTGGCGCAACTTCGTGGATTGGTTGAAGTTAGACATTAGCACCGTTGGATGCCGGCCCAGTGGTCTTATGGTTAAGTGCTCGCGCGCGAAGCCAGCAGGTCCTGGGTTCGAATCTCGCGGGGTGCGGGATCTTGGATGCGCACTGCTGAGGAGTCCCACAATAAGACGAAACGGCCGTCCAGTGTTCCCAGACTTCCCATGGTGGTCTAGCTTCAATTGACTCATGATTTCAATCTGTGAAAAATTATTAAAATGAAAAGTTAAATGTAATTCATATGATCAAGTAAAGTGGTACTTAATTGTTGACAATACGATATATGACACTTATGATCATGGTCATTCATTCCATTGTAGAACTATCAAATGATGAGTGTCTTATGTTTATGAAACTAAGAAAACAAAATGTTAAAAAAAGAGTTTACTATAGTTAGTTAAAATGATGAGACAATTGGTCAGATTGCAAAACACATAATAATAATACATGTAAGGCGGCCTGTTTAAATATCCAGGTTACCTATTCCTGTCATCTATCTTGATAGAGTTTTGTTCTCTGAGTTGGATGGTTTAGTTGTGAAGTTTTCTTTGTTCTTCTGAATGACATCATTAGCACAAACTTCAGATATTTCAACAAGTTATCTGAGTTTTTTTTTGTTGTTTATTTTAACACATCATTATGCCTATTAGTCTCATAACCTATTAAAGTGAGTTTATGAAAAGTTCACGACCTTTCACTGTACAAGTTACAAAACAAAAGTACAATCAAATATATCGAGGTGGTTGGCAATATACATCGAAATGAATATACAGTAATTTGATGTCGATTAACTGGATGGCTAACTTCTAACTGTGGAGATCAATCAATATTTATTGTCAGAATCGATGAACCATTAAGAAATGGAAATTTGTTGAAATACTCTGTATTGAGAATTCTATATTGTACTAAAAATGCATAAAACTGCACACTAACAACTGAAATGAGCTGGGAAGGATTGCCCAGGACAGGGTCAGGTAGAAAATGCTGGTGGGTGGCCTATACTCCTTCACGAGGAGTAACAGGCGTAAGAGAGAAAAGAGAGACTAAAAATGCATCATATTAAATAAAGCTAATGATAAAATAATGGTATTAGTAGTATATAATTTTTTCTGGTTAGCGTTTTTTTAGCGAGTTAGTTTTCTACGGGATGGGGTCGCTAACCCAATGTCCAACCCTCCTCCTTTATCTGGGCTTGGGACCCTCAGTAGCCCCCGGAGGGACTCCATTAGGAGTAATAGGCGTAAGTAAGTAGTATATAATTATTATCTATAGTAGGTACATTTCTCCCTTATCAACCAATAGATTACGAACTGTACTTTAAGCATTACCTATTAATTAGAAAGTATGATTCGAAAACGTAATAAACAGAAGATAATATGATTTCACTTAGTATTGTTTGCTTATATCTTCCCATTATTGTTTAGGATTGTAATTGGTCAGTCTCTTGTTGGCATATATGCATCGTGTACAAATTACCTCGATATTGCCTTAAGTCACAAGCTTTATAAGTAGAGGTTGATGGTGTCTAGTAGTAGAATCCAGGATGTGCGTTTCGTCCTATTTTGGACTCGTCAACTGGATGTACCTGCATCGCCGTGTTGATTTTCACTCCGGAACTCGAACCCAGTACCGTCCGCTTCAAACACCATTGCGTTCTCCACTTAGCTATTGAATCCTGATAGTCACCTGCTTGTGCAATGGGGTGAAGTTTAAATTCATTCAGTGTTGTTTTACTTGTAACTTCCCATGGTTATTTAGGACAGCAGTTGATCAGTCTCTTGTTGGCATATGTGCATCGTGTACGGATTGCATCGATATTGTCACAAGCTTTATGAGCAGAGATTGATGGGGGCTAGTAGTAGAATCCAGGATGTGCGTTTCGTCCTATTTTGGACTCGTCAACTGGATGTACCTGCATCTCAGACTTGATGTTCACTCTGGGACTCAAACTCAGTACCATTTCAAGTTTTCACACAATCTTTTTGGGCTAAGGACTCATCTAATGACTATTAGAAACTTCTGAAAACGCTCAGTTCTGTATCCTAAACTTCATAAGATCATTCTGATCAACATTTTGTCTATATGGCTCTATGATTCGTTTAACTTATGTAAACGTAACTAGTCTTTATGATAGATTCAAGTAAATTTAATCAACCTGTCTGAAAATTACAGACTTATTTAACCAATCAAGTTAAGTGTTATATAGAATCATGACTTGAAAATATACTAAGCTAAGTAGATCTATGTTTTAAGGATGTGTCCGTGACTTTGTAAAGTATTCGTCTATCACTTTTCAGTATCTATACGGTATCAAATATTGTCCGACAATTTCATATGAATGAATGCTACAATATTAGATGATTTCATTTGAGAATTTCAATAAGCATTCGACGTTATCGTTTAATTTTACCACTACGACTGGATAGAAAATTTACTAAAGTTAGAAGTGTGATTTACAATCTAAATATGAAATGTTGATTATGATGATGATCAATAATTCTATACTTTATCTTTGGAATGACTATAAGATTTGAATACTTAGCTAAGGAGAGATGGATATCAAGTACTTTTTAGGTATCATACTCCTCGTGAAGGAGCATAGACCGCTCATCAGCATTCTCCATTCAACCCTGTCCTGGACAATCCTCTCCAGCTCCTTCCAGTTGTTATTCATCCTTTCCATATCCACTTCTATTTCCCGACGTAATGTGTTCTTTGGCCTTCCTCTTTTCCGTTTTCCTTCAGGATTCCAAGTTAGGGCTTGCCTCGTGATGCAGTTTGACGATTTGCGTAATGTATGTCCTATCCATTTCCATCGTCTTTTCCTAATTTCTTCTTCAGCTGGAAGTTGGTTTGTTCTCTCCCACAGAAGGCTATTGCTGATGGTATCCGGCCAATGGATGTTGAGTATCTTGTGTTGACAACTATTTATAAATACTTGTACCTTCTTGATGATGGTTGTTGTAGTTCTCCAAGTTTCAGCTCCGTACAGTAGAACTGCCTTGACATTCGTATTGAAGATTCTGACTTTGATATTGGTTGAAAGTTGTTTTGAGTTCCATATGTTCTTCAATTGTAGGAATGAGGCCCCTTGGTTTGCCAATCCTCGCCTTTACATCTGCATCTGAACTTCATTGTTCATCAACGATGCTTCTTTTTAGGTATCATGGTTAGTTTATATTGTAAATGATTATTATATCACTGTAAAACTGTACCAATTAACTTGTAGTGATATATAAATCTTCATAGCTTATTCTAACCTGGGCACAAGCCAATTTATTTGATTCTTCATGAGTTACATTTTCATCTTGTTAATTAGTCGCTTATTAATCTTGACTATCTTTATGTAAGCATATATATGTACATTTCTTATCTTAATCTTCATACGCCTGTAACTTATTTTTTGTTTGGCTATAACTATTGATTAACGGTTGATTAAGTAGAGTTGCCTTACACACCTTCTTTACTGCATACCGTTTTGTTTCATTCTCTCGTCTTTGCTATGTCTCTCTGATTATCTGTTCCGATCAATGATTTTACATAATACATGTATTCAATATATTCATTCTCTTATTTGACTTAATGATAATATACTTAGCTAATATCAGGAGGGGTTTTTTGTGGATATTATAGTAATTTTAATAGTTGAGATCATGAGTCAATCAAAGCTAGATCACCATGGTATTTCTTAGAGTTCTAATGAGAAGCAGTGACCAGTGAATTTCAATTGTCTCTATTGTGACATATTAAATCACTGATGACAATGATGGATGTATCTCTCAATTTCGTGAATTAGTGAAAGTTAGATCTTAATATCGTTGGATGCCGGCTGGTTCAGTGGTATAATGGTTAAGCGCTTGCACACGACACTGATAGGTCATTTATTTAAAACTCTCGAGGTGAGATCATGGATGCTCACTGTTGAGGAGTTCTACAATAGGACGAAACGGCCGTCCAATACTTCCAGATTTTCCATGATGATCTAGCTTCAATTAACTCACGATCTCAGATGCTATATGTTGGGATATTCGGGAAAATATCCCAAAAATTATCCTGTTAAGCCCAATGCTATCCTTGGACATGAAATGGTATCATCTTATTGGTCAATATTTGTTTAACGTGTCATTTTCCTACTGGCCATTATTGTACAATGTTATTTTCTATTTTATGGTACGTTGTGGTCTGCTTGACTGGTATATAAACAAAGTATGTTTGAAATATAATGATTCATAAATCCGAGGCTGAAACTTGTGTTCTGGACTCATCTGGCTGGGCTAGACAGGGAAGCGAGACCAATCAGAACCCTAGGTCGTTCTACGTGTTTGCGCGTCTTTGGTCCGATCAATAATTCGCTACCCTTAATCCGCAGCAAATATTTTTCAGTTATACCACTATACTCCTATATTGATTAAAGGGAAATGATAATAAACATTAGTCTTTGTTAATGTCTAACTTCAACCAATCCACGAAGTTGCGCCATTGTCTTCAGTGAGTTACTATCTCACAACAGACCTGGTTGAACTCCACTGGTAACGGCTTCTCACTAGAACTCCAGGAGTCTTTCCTGAAGTCAGTCACTAGTGAGCAGTTGATTATTATCAGAATGGGTTATGTGGAGAGTTTTATAAATTTCACAGATTAAAATCATGAGTCGATTGAAGCTAGACCACCATGGATGCCGGCTCAGTGGTCTAGTGATTAAGTGCTCGCGCGCGAAGTCAGTAGGTCCTGGGTTCGAGCCCCGCGTGGTGCGGGATCTTGGATGTGCACTGCTGAGGAGTCCCATACTAGGACGAAACGGCCGTCCAGTGCTTCCAGATTTCCCATGGTGGTCTAGCTTCAATTGACTCATGATTTCGACCTGTGAAATTTCTAAAACTCTCCACAAAACTCATTCTGATATTAGTCTTTGTTAAAACAAACAAACCTCATTTATGTTAATTATCTAAATATTTGAATGAATTCATGTTTTCTTTCCTTCCTTTTTTTTGTTTTTTTGCATAGAAACTGTAATTTCATTTGAAAATTTAAACAATCTCTATTGATTTTTTTTTCCGAAATTTTTTTTATTTGTGAAAAAAAAATTTTTTTTTTAGTTTCACCTCAGAGTTTTTTTCTTTCATCATTTACATTTATAAACACGAAAAACAAACATTGGAAACTTTCAATCATTATTAATGTATTAGTTTGATCTATTTAGTATTAAGCTGTAGGGAATTCAGAATATACAAATGAAGACGATCGAATATATATTTAAATATAAAATGAGAATAGAATATCCTTTGTTGCCATAGCAACTATTCTCGGTTCTTGTTCTTTTTGTTTTGCTCTTTGATCTTTTTAACCTTATACCGCTAGACATTCCAGTTTTGATGAATGATACATACTACTACTTATATTTGTCGTTATCAGTAGCATATATGCTACATTATTCTCAGATGATTAATTTTTAGTTACAATGACTATTGAAATACCCTTAAGTCATAAGATTTTTAAGCAGAGATTGATGGTGACTACTAGTAGAATCCAGTTTGACTAGTGATTCGTCCTATTCGGGATTCGTCAACTGGATGTACCTACATCGCAGAGTTGACGTTCACTCCAAGAGGGACTCAAACCCAGTACCATTCGCTTCAAACGCCATCGCGTTATCCACTTGACTAATCAGTCGTGATATCCACCTGCTTGTGCACTGGGGTGAAGTTTAAATTCAATTGGTGTTGTTTTACTTGTTTTACTCGTCCTGCATTCCACTGCTAGCCACTATCCATCTTTACTTATAAAGATTGTGACTAAGGTTATATTGGGGCGATCGGTGCACGATGCATATATGCCAACATAAGACTGATCAATTGCAGTCCTAAATAACCATGGGAAGATACAAGTAAAACAAACAACAAGTGAATTCATATCATTGATGTTTAGAATCATAGTTGATCAGTCTCTCTTTGGGTAGTAGCTAGCTATGGAATCCAGGATGCGTCAAAACCCAAGACCTGTTTTCGTATACTTGATTGGTTTGTTCATAAATTGTAGTCTCACCAGATAACCTTTATAGTGTTATATTGTTTGTTTCCTTCTAAAATGACTTTTCATCAATGTGATGGAAAGTTGCTTTTGAGTAGATATTGTATCTGCAAGTTTCAAGCTGTTTAGAATCATTCAATAAATGGGTTCTGTAAACATGATTTCAGTATTGACACAAGAGGTTCTTACACAATAACAGTTGTTTTCTACTGTTCCATAGGAGGTTGGGTAAGCGTTAAAGAATGCGTTATGGCCAACTGATTGTCTTAAAACATAACAAGCAACACGATTGATGTGAATCAGTGATAGAACAAACTATTTTCGAAATATATAGAGATGGATAATGACTGGAAGTGTAATCCAGTATGCGCGTTTCTTCATATTCGGGGGCTTGTAAGCTGGATGTACATGTATCTCAGAGTTAATGTTCTCTCCAAGACTTCAAACCAATACCGTTTGCTTCAAACACCATCACGTTAACAACTTAACCACTTAGTCTAAATAGCCAGTATCTTGTGAGATAGGATTAAGTTTAGTTAATTTATTTTGGTTGTTTGAGTTTTTCCACTGACGTTTAAGAAATGTGCATCCTGGATTCCATAGCTAGCTACTACCCAAAGAGAGACTGATCAACTATGATTCTAAACATCAATGATATGAATTCACTTGTTGTTTGTTTTACTTGTATCTTCCCATGGTTATTTAGGACTGCAATTGATCAGTCTTATGTTGGCATATATGCATCGTGCACCGATCGCCCCAATATAACCTTAGTCACAATCTTT